>NC_071979.1:27274406-27574406 GCF_026283585.1 Hylaeus volcanicus
TGTGTGTGTGTGTGTGTGTGTGTGTGTGTGTGTGTGTGTGTGTGTGTTTGTTTGTGTGCTTGCTATCTGTATGTAAAGGAAAACGAGAGAAACGACGGTAGAGTGTTGGTTTTTCCTAGATGCATAAGAGAACACATATCACAATTTTTCCATCGTGTCCACCACGTCTCGCACGCTCGACCTCTTTGTCGCGTTCATACTCGGGCCGGAGGAAGAAGGTAAAAGCTCATTTTCTACTTAAGCTTAAGTACACGAAAGAGTGAGAGAGAGTTTGTCGAAAGGGACGAGAGCGTTCGATCGGAAGAAATCGACGCTAAAGGAAAAGAACACGTTTTCTCTGGCGACAATTTTTTTGTACAAACTTTTCAGCACGTGGTCAGACTGCTCAGTTGGAACGAAAGAAGGGCCATAAATGTGTCGCTTCGCAGAGGAAATTTTACACGTGGTCATACACGCGTGTTTGACAACGGTTAAGGGGAAAACAAAGCATAGTCTTTTCGGTTGTAATTGTCAGGTTCCACGGATTCAAGCTGTGTGGTTTTAGGTACGTTAAGTAGGTTAGGTATTTCAGTGTTTCAGCTTCGTCACGAGTCACGTAACAAACTGATACTGTATGACGACGTAAGGTACTGTATGATAGTATGCAACATAGCGATCGACGATGTATGATACTAAATTTCTACCAGATGGCACCACACATTGCTCTAAGATACAGTATCGGTACGTGGACCCTCGATGAATCTACTCAAAAACTTTGAAGCTTTGAAAAATGCCCCCAAAAACGCACAGCATGAATCTTCGAATGAAATTTTTGTGCGAATGTCCTATTAAAGGAATAACCTTCACCGATGCAACGCTCCGTTCCTTGACACACGCTTAGACTAAGGTAGCATAATTTATCCGTAACGCGTACCTTAAGCACACCCCGAAGCCTAGTGTACCAGTTGCAGCAGAAAATCGCGATCGGTTCCTGGGACGTCGTCTCCATTTCATCGCGATCGTGAACCAATACTGTTCGTACTCGTTATCGTCGACCGTAGAATCGCGTTCTTTTTTTTTTTCCTTTTTTTTTTCTTATTTTTCCCCAGCGGACAATTACGATCGTCGACCATTCGTCGTCCGCACGTTCTAGGAACCGATCGCTAAGAAACAGTACCAAAAGTTATTGTTCCGACGTGTGAGTTTCACGCGAATTTGCTTCTAGACGTAACGACGAATTTGTACATACAGTAACATGTATTCGTTTGTATACACACTGTACACGCAGAGACGTATCCGTAAGCACAAACATATACGTACATGTATATGTATGCATGCATGTACATGCATATACGTACGTATGTACGTGTATGCACATGCAATTTAAGCGAGGGATGCGAAAGTATGTTTGATTTTCGATCACTTAGGGTAACAGAGGTAGTTGCCCCGCAAGTATAATATTGAACTTGCTCAACTTGACTGTCGTGACGTGGCGCCGTTATGGCCAACTGCGCGTTAAACTGATTTATGCATATCGAAGGTCATTACTGAAGTATTCATTTTCTAAAAGCCCAGGCGAACGCACCGCGAAGGCCTCGCCAAAATTACGACGATCCTTGGTCGGTCTTACGACCTCTGCGCTTTCACCGTGTCGAGCGTAAACAACAAAAATTGTTCGATAACTATTTTCGCTTGTGTAAATAACAGTTTAACGCGCGGAGGATTGGACTAGCGGCAACGTTCCATCGAATCAAACTTATTTGAAAAGCGTCGTTCTTCGTCCGAGTTGTCCCCTATCGTCGTAGAAGCAAAATGGCGATACCCAGTGGTGTTCGAAGCATCTGGGAACAGCAATAAATCAAACACAGTCGACCACACCGATAGACAATGATGTGGATCAGAGATGGGGAAGATACTTTTCTAAATGAAACATTTCGATTAACGAACAAACGTCTCGAATAGGTATATTCTTATTCGTTATCTATCGTACGTATAAAGTTTACCCCGTCTCTGTTCGCGACCACGATGAAGAAGCACCGATAGCACCGATTCTTGCCCGAATCCCTTCATACCGACACGCATAGTACAAGCACGCCATTAGTTTATATAATTCGAGAGTAATTAAAGAGAAAACGGTAACAGTATTCCCCCCCTAGCGAGCGGTGCTTTCTTATCGTGCGCCTTTATTTCCTAAACGTTTCTATTTTGGGACCAGAAATGGGCAAAAGAATTTTCATCGACGAATGGCGATGTGCACTCGACAGTCGCTTCTTAATGTAAACTCAAACTCTTGTATCCTCTGTTTATATCAATCTTCCACGATTCGAAATTTTGCCCACCTCTGGTTTGGAACCCATCTCGAAGGCGTACACCGTTATCTCCCGAACCAAGTTGCGAAACGAACGTCCATAACGGAACGGATCGACGATCAGAGAGAAAATTAGGACTCGCACGAACGTCCACGGTCTTATATTTTCGACAACTTGCGATAACTCGTCGAGATAAGGGATTTTACTCAGTTTTCGATTGATTCTTCTCGAAAAAGCCACGGTCACCTTGCAATTACACCAAGAGGAAAGAACGATGTGATTTCGTTCGAACGACGCGACTATGATTTTTTTCTAGATAGATAGCTATTCGATGATGACGGTGTTCGATCCACTTGAGGAATTAACACCTTAAACGGAATATAAAATGAAATAACGAAACGTAGGGATTCTTAATGTTGAAATTAACAAATTGTAAATAATATACATAAACGTAAGTTAAATTACTATGGTAAAGAGAGAAGCTATAAATTTATAATTACACGATTAAGAGTATCTATATTTAAAAAAAAAAAAGAAAAAAACGTAAAATTTATCGTCACTAAATTGATACTTTGATATTAACGAAATTGTAAAAAAAAATATACTTAAACGTAAGTTGAAGAATTACGGTGGTAAACAGGATAGTTTATAAATTCGTAATTCGTAATAATTAAGATAATCTACAGCGAAGGAAACGTAAAATATATCAGAAACGATTGAGATGAAATTAATGTGAATTTTTAAGTTTATCAATTCCCGAGGAAAATGGAATGCATTCGAAAACTGATTAATTCCCATTAGCGACTTTTCTTCGCCGAATTATCGTTACCTCCAAAGTCTTGAACACCTGTTACAAGGTACACCTTGTGTATGGTCTTTTTCCTCCCAATTGTTTATTATCCTTTTGTTTGCCTCTCTCTCTCTCTCGTCGGCGTAGCCAACGTAGGCTCGTGTTGTTAGCAAAATAATTACCGTTAATATCATATCGGAATCGTAGACGCTGTTACCAAGCAATTTCTGTAACATTTCTCTATTTTATAGTAATAATTAATATTTCGTCGCTACTGCTGCTGCTGCTGATACCACTATTTTCGTTGATATACCAGAAATGCGTTAGACGTTTTTTATACACTCTCGATTTAACGTTTTTTAGTTATATTACAATATTTAATTTGTTCGTTAGTTATTGTTGTTATTATTATTATTCTTATTATACCATTACCATTATTATTATGTTATTAACGTACGACGATATCGGTTCATTAAGTTTATCGATAACTAGATTGTAATCGCTGAAAACCGGGAACACTTTGTTAACCACCGAAACGATACGAGATTTTTTGTTGTACCCGTGGAGACGTTTCGATCCTTTTAAAAAACATAAAGAAAAAAAAATCGAATCGCGTCTCCGTGGAAGAAAACCAATTGTACAGACGCGAAGATAACGATGCCAAACATTATATATGTATATGCATATACATATATATATATATATATATATATATATATATATATATACCGACACTACTGCTACTACTACTACTACCGCTGCGATTATTCTCATTGTCCTTATTATTATTTTTATCGCTATTATTAATATGATCACAATTATTATTATTATTATTATTATTATTATTATTAATGAAATATTATCAATCATATTATTCTCAGATTACATGATTTTTTTCGGAATTTCTTTTCAGTTCATCTTCATTTATCGACTCGTCCTTCGTCGTCGCACGCAGTTTGAATCGTTAACCACGACAGTGTAATCTAACGGTATTCTTTTTAGGAACGTCGCCACGAAAAGATAGATTTTCCCGAAATAATTGTTTTAGAATCGAACATCTCCACTCGGAGAGTACCTACGAATTTTGCGAACGATCGAATTCTCTCTTAAAAATTGCATCGAGCCCCAGTCGATACAGAGAGCACGCGTGACGTGGACCACGCAATTCAGCCCCATTCCTTTCTGGTTGTTTTAGTTTATGCTACACAGGAACGTACGCGTCGCCGCATGTGTAGCCAAGGGGATCCCTATTTGTTTCATGTTTTAGTTAGGAAGCGGCGAGACCGAGAGCTTTATCGACTCGTTGCTAGGCTAATTTCGTGTCCGTTCGGTTTCGTTGGTTCTCGTATCCCATCGCGACGTAAGGTCTGTTTCATCGTCGCATTATACAATGGTAAATAATCCTGTGTACTTTCCAATCATTTTCTAGGAACGTTCAATAACATCAAGTTCCAGCAGAACGCTTCCTTTTTGCGAAATTCATAAAAAAAAAAAATACGGAAAACAAAATGAATGGCATCATGGTTGAGCGTAAAACGTATCGAGGAACGATCGATGTAAAAAGTCAATTCCTGTTAGCATCGAATTATACGAAAATCGAATATTTCTGTCAGACGTATACATTTTCTAAAAAATCGTCACGGTTGTGCAGGGTTTCCATAATTTTAAAGTTTTTTTTTAGGTTTGTCATATCAATTAGATGCACGAAATTTGTTCGTACGGCCTTCTGGCATGGTGGCCTCAATATGCATGTAAACTGGCGCCAATACGTGCAGCAAGAGTGGTTCACTTAGGGCCTCCGATTTTGTCAAAGCCTGCAGGACTCGAAAGTCGATGATGTAACAAAATAAAAATCTCGAGAAATGATAACGTTAAACGCGATCGCCCTCTACGAATTTTAGGAACTGTTAATTCTGATACTTTTACGACGGCAGTGATTACTCCTGCAGGCTGAGAAAATTTGGTAAAGCATCGAGTGAGCAGCCCTGGCGTGCAGTGCCGTCTTAACGTATGGGCTCAGTGGACAGCCCCTATGTTAGTCCATGCAACGTTGCACACATCTAAGTACATGTAGTTATGAAAATTAATGTAAACTTGGATTCGTATCTTTATCTGACCAAAATATTAGGTCGTCCTAAAAGTTCGTGCCATTTATACTTCTATTTCTCAAATTAATATGTGAAACATACTCTCAAGTGTCGCCAGAAAAGATAATCTGTCTCATTTCGCAATAGTTTCTCTCGCCTCTCTCAGATAGTCATTATACCGTTACTAGAAGATTTCTGTGGTTTTTTTTATTAAATTTCGGCACGAACTTGTGAGACGACCTAATAGATGTAACAAGGGGCCTATATTGTTGTTAAGACGGCCCTGAGTACGTGCACGTGGAAATGCATAACCCGTTATCGATCGCTTAGTTACCGATCGATCCGCTGCCGTGGTAACGGGGGGCCTCTCGATCGCGTCGCAGAATCCCGTAATATAACCTAGCGAGCATCGGCCAAAGGGAGTTAGCCTCTAATTTGCGACGACGATGCTATTCCAATCGACAGAGGATCCCCGTGCTCTCGACACCCTCGGTACTCGTGCGATTCGCGTGTGATGGAAACGCGCAGCGAGGGTCACAAAAGGAACGGGAGGAAAGGGCAAAAGGAGAGAAAAAAAAAAAGAACGAAGGAGAAATCGCATACAAAAGATGGGGAATAATCCCCACGAGGGTCTGGCCGGTGCGATAGAATTCGAATCGCTTTAAAGCAAGATATGCTCATATCTCGCGACCCGTGGCACACTGGAAACGCCCTATCCCCTTTAAGATGCTCGACAGATACACTGTCGCACCGAAAGCTCCTCTTTAACGGAAACCCCTCTGGCTGGTAGAATTTATAGGGGGTGGGGTCGTGGGCTTTAGAACGTAAACCCTCGTTCGTCCCTGTTCTCTCCGCGTCTCTCGCTCCTCTATCCTTCTCTCGGTTTTTTTTCCTCTCTATCTATTCGCATTATCGTTCCCTCGCTTCCCCTTTTCTGTTTACGTTTCATTTTTCGCTTTCAATGTTCCTTTACTCGTGTTCCACCTTTGTTTTGCCCTTCGAGTTTCCTCCGACTTCGCTTTCCTTTTCTAACCTTTTCGACGAATATTTGCGCGTACAAAAATCGTCTGCACTCCCAGTTTTCACCGTTACGCATTTCTCCTCCCCCTCCCCATTGTTCTCGCGTTTCTCGCTGTTCTTTCGACCTCTCCTTCCATTTCTCCGTCGTGCGCCCGCCTCTTTCCTGCTTCTCTTAAGCCATGGCAGCCGAACGTGTTCCCTTTGGGCTACGTATCTCTCCAGTTTCCGTCCCTACCACTCGTTCCTCGCTCCGATCCCAGACTCTCTCCCTCTTGGTGCCTCGCAACTTCGATCTAACTGGGCAGAGTTAACGCAGGAACGGGCTAGGTACGGAACGCCGGAGCCGAAATCAATTCACTGGCCAAAATTAACGCGCTCGACGACCACTGTGCATCGAGGGTGGCGAATTCACGGTTTAGAGCCTCGGAATCTAACGTCGTTTTTTTACCTAGGGTTTTGCCCGTCACTGTTTTAAACCTTCGTTTCTATTAACGATTGCAACGATCGATCTCAATGGTTGATACGAAAGAAAACGAAAGCCAGGTACCCTTGTTTGTCCGCTTACGGTGCCCCCTTTTCGCACCTCGTCTAATTTACGAGTTGGGTGTATTTATCTCCTCCATCGCCTATACAGCGCGCACGTAATCGATCCTGCCCGTCGAGGAACAATGGCGACCGAAAGATGTACGCCTTTTTTCTCCCGTTGCCCGCCGAAATGAGAATTTGCAATTCTATCGGGTGAACGTCATGGAGTAGCGTGTACGCCCAGAGCAGATCGATGCGCCAAGCCTGCTTCCGTCGCGTGAGTGCACGGTGTACTCGGTACACGTGTTCGTACCATAGAGATATTATGGATAGAGCAAGGGTAGCTAGATCTCGAGCTGTACTACAGCTAAAAAGAGAAAGAAGGTCGCGGTACCTTACCTGTCTCTATTTTTCAGTAACTTGTTTACCATTTTATATGATTTTTATGGTAACGATAAATGGTTATCGTTTCTACTTTCAATAATTACATATATATATATTTTCCATTCGCATTAATAAAAGAGCCAAGTAGGGTACTAACGATAGATAAGTTTTCCTTCTAACGGTGGGACATTTTCACTTACAGCCAAGCCTACGTCTCCTCTGCTGTATCTAGAATATGTATATGGTTCTATGCTTTACTTCGTCCTAGTCAATTGAGAAATGTTGCTCCGTGATCAGCGCAAGACGTCTTCTATCAAGCGTGTAGTACAGTAAAATTTGGACTGTCGGTGCTGTATGTGGCAAAATCGATAACCCTTTTCTAAATAAATAATCATGTACAACAGGAATTGATACGTCATTAGGTCCTGATGATCGAAATTTTATTGTACACGAAACTGCACGGTACTACGCGTGTAAGTACTTGATCACTTTAGAGTTTTGAATATACCATACAGGACGTATCATCGAAACTGAAAGAGATAATAAGGTGTCCCGTTCTTGGACGTCGTTAAACCGATGAGAAAATTTCACAAGGAAGACAGGAAGGAAATACATTCGTCGATCGCAAACGTGTACAGCTTGGGTTTTACGTAAACGTCTGAGATGACGACACGCAATCAAATACGTAGCAGAAAATAGTTATCGATACGCAGTCGCGATATTTTTGTAGTACAATAACGTTGTATTTTCGTTCGACGTGGAAAGTCGATAAATCGGGATAATAGTCTTTAGTTCCGTTACAATGCGATTAGTGATCGCTAATATCATCCGTGGCGTCGCGAAGGACGTAGAAACAGGGCCGTCTCAACAGCGTCATGGACCCCTGGGCAAATCGATACACTTTAGAACCCTTGTTCGTACAACTCGCAGAATTATACGTTCGAATGTGAACATTCTAACGCTTTCAAACACCACGAGAACCAAGCGATTATTTTAAGGTTGTAAACAACAAAAATGGCAAGATCAAAAATTCATTTTTCGCCCTCGCGATTCGCTACAGCTATTACTCACGAAAAATCGGAATCCTATATCGATCACCATGTTCTAATACTATTTAATACCTCACGAAATCGAAGATACGCGTAGCTATATTAGTCATTGTCGGGGCAAACGAGGCAACTATCATTGTTATATATATATTCGTATTATCTTTACAAATTGTCGCTTGAGGTTGCCCTAATTGCGAAACGATGATCCTTCGGAAGAAATGAAATGTAGGACGTAAGTTCATGTACATGTGTATACCACGATACAATGTACAAAAAGCAATATCCACACTTCATATATATACATATATGCATATGTAATTGCTATTACATATATACATATATATATGTATGTATATATATATACGTACACGTACAAAATACACAGGCACATATGTACACACGAGATACGTAAAAAGTACACATACCTACTTTTGACTAAATCGCAGTTTATCGTAATGTACCCACTCGATTGTAAATTTCGGTAGTACACGTGCTTTGTAAGATTGTAAGTGATGTGCATATGTATATACAGGGTGAAGAAAAAAAAAAACGTGAAAAGAGAGAATCGACGAACAAAACGTTTAGAACAAAATTATTGTCCGGTGGAATAATGTGTCTTATATATGGCAAATAGCGAGAAATCGATATTTCTCAAGGGAGACTCGAGATCGATTGCGAATAATAGGTGTGTTCCTCTTATTTAGATGGAGTAAAAGTGTAATAGTTTCATAATTACCTGACAACAAAAAAATACAAAACGATATAGATTACAGAGTCACGAGGTCTGCTTTGTCTTGTTATAATCAAATACTTTATATTATGTAGTACAGGTTGTCATTAAACGTATGAACAAACCTATATCATTAAAACCTTTTTAATTATCGAAACTATTGCGTGAAATACTTCGTGTTTTTTCTCATACTTCGTTCCATTGGCTAATGATGGATATTCATTGGACAACAGAAAGGCTGACACGATACGGTAAGTGAAGGATGTTTTATTTTGAATGAAAAAGGCTGAGGATTCTTCTGCAATATTTCATATATTAGATTAAAATTTGTTTTCGTTACACATGTTTACAATTTGTATATAATGTTTCTTTTTTATGTAAATTTTTATGTACATGAAAATGATACAAAATCAACGAGTTTTTCTTTCAAATTTCCTGACTTACATATCGAAAATTTGTAATGCATTAATGGCATGGAATGTCCCTTGAAAACTGTAAATTTGCTTATTAAAATGATAATCAAATCAATTTTAAACAATTGTAAAAAATAGTATATTTATGATAGACTTTGGATATGTTTAATCTTTAATAAACAGATCAACAAATTATTTCTTTTAAGTATCATAACTTTTGACTAGATACAATAAAACTGTTCTTTCTGTACTGAAAAGCAGTCTTCGTATATTTTACAGTTTCGGCCAAATGTAAGCATTCAATTTTAATACACGATATAAAAGAATGTATCAAAAAAAACTTAGCACTTGTATATTCTAATCAATTTCCACGGATTATGCACAAAAGAAAGCGTAATAAATTAAAAATAAGCTCTTAATAAAAGGTTCTGCAGTGCCCAACAGTATTAACATACAACGATAAACTACATAAAAATTACCAAGAAATTACACCTAGATATCATTAAATAGAAAATATACATATTTTTACTCAAATGAAAATATAACTTTTTTCGAGGTGACAATTCGGTAATCATGTTATAACTTCTGCGTATTTAATATATGACATTTAAGTTGGTATTAGTACCTTATATACGATAAATCTCTTGAATAATAATCTTCATATTTTTAATACATGCATGTGTTACTCCGTTTTTTTTTTACTATGTAAGTACAAGTGTACTATTTTTACGTACTTTCAATTTGCAATTTTCCTTTGTTGATTATGGATAGTTAACCTCGCTATTTCTTCGCCCAGGGTGTCAATATTATCCTACAAGAACAATATTAAACGTCACAAGAAAGATACACGCGTTGATCTATGTTACTTTACCTTTAAGGTAATATTTTTAAATAACGCGTCTTCGAGAACAGCTTGCAACTTTTGATTTATTTCTAACGATAATTCCAGCGTCATATTATCATCCGAAACACGTTGGTTGTATACTGAGGCCATTATTCCCCCGTGTCTCGCTAATTCAGCCTGTGATTGAACAATCATTAAAACGTAAGTTACTAATCGATCGCCATCTTGTTAGGACTAATGTAATTCTTCGCGAGACGATTTAAAACTTTTATTACTAAACTTACTGCATTTCTCCTGCTTTTGATATGCTTGTGCGCAGAAAATAAAACATAGTTGATGATTCTAAATACTAGAGTTGAGTCTTATACTAATAATGTGCTCAAAAGAACATCCTGTAGTTTAAAATGTTGATTTACCTTATATTTATCTCGCTCGTTGTTACCCATGGCACCAGTATTCTCATGTAAAATATAAGTTTGTATGATTCTCGTCTTTTTCTGTAACTCTTCGACGAGGGTTCGGGTATGTTCTTCGAAAAAGTCTAGTTTCTCTGCTTTTTTAGCATTATCTTCTTGCAACTTTATAATACGATCTATTAACGTTTGTTTACTAGGTTCCATAGATTGAATGCTTTGGTCACCATTGATACTGTTATCGGATAAGGCACCATTTAAAGTATCTCCTAAAAGAAATACAAAGCGTAAATGAAATTAAGCCAATGAACTATATACGAGGAATTAAAAACTAAACATTTGTAAGCGACAAAATTATTATATGCTTAAAAAACCTGTATTAAGTGATATACTTGATCCAGTCCTGGACGCGATGCCCAGTGAATTGTAAGGCGATGATGTCTCGAAAGCTTCTAGCTTCTTTCGACACTGTTGTAATTCTCGTGTCATCTCTTTCATACTTATTTGCTGTTTTCTCTTGAGCACAGCATTTTCCCCTTGACTGTCTTCCAATTTCTGAGCAAGATTTTGGGCTAGTTGAGTCTGCTCAGCAAGATGTCTAGCTAGTATCTCGCACTCTTCTATTCTCATTTTTTGTTCTTTCGCAAGACTCTCTTCCAGCGTTTTAATTTTGCCAGTTAAATAGCTTATCCGCTCGTGTAGCGGCCCATGATTTTCTTCCAGGTGTTTGACCTTTGCTTCGATAGCCGTAAATTCCGACTGAAGTCGTACGTTTTTGTCTGTTAATTTTTGCGTAAAATCTAACATATCAGCTTCCTTCTGACGACACGCGGACATGTCAGCTTGTAATTCTTCGTTAGCTAAACGCAAGTGTTCCATTTCTGATTCGATCGAGTCCAAGCATTGGTTTTTCCTGAATAAAACAAATTAATTAATAAAACGAAATCACGATTTTGTAGCGGCGATACTTACTGTTGCAACTGCACTTTCAATGTATCCAACTCCGATACTTTACCGTGCAACTCTATAATTTCTTTCTGACGTTGATCAGCTAGAATTTTCAAGTTATCCAGATTACTCTCGCAGACTGAACGTTTTTGTTCTGTATCCTGTATCTTTAAACTGAGCGTGTTATTTTCTTCGATCAAGACTTGTTGTCTATGCTTCAGGGTCTCCACTTCCTTTTGTAATTGAAGCCTCAGCATTTCTTTATCTTCCGTAACGTGTCTTTCTAATATTAGGCGTGCTTGTTGTTCTTTTAATTGTTGATCCAACGTGACTGCTTTATTTTCCTCTGACTGTTGGAATTGACGCATCGATTCCTGCGTCTCTTTGCGTATCTGTTCGCATTCCTCTTTCATTTCGCTGATTCTAGTCTGAAAACAAGGTAAGATAATATCGTGATTCGTATACAAATAATTATGTTATAATGAACTATGTCTTCTTCAAATATTATTACTGTGGCTTTATCCAGTTTTTGTTGAGTTTCCTTTTGCAAGTCCATTTCCGTTTTGAGTTTGTTTTGAGTCCATTTTAATTTGATGTCTCTCATATTTACGTCCTCCTTCAATTTTTCAACTTCTTTTTGGAGCTCAGTTACTTCGCGACATCGTCCATCCAAAATATTACATATCCTCGTTCGTTCTCCTTGCATTTCGCGTAGTTTACTTTGAAGCAATTCCTGTTGTTTTCCGCTTTCTTTTGCTTTGCGTTCTGCGTATTCTCTTGCCCTAATTATAAATGTAATAAAAAATTAGGACGTTCTAGAATGTAAAATACACACATATATATGTATGTAGAGAATCGCTTAACTTTTTAAACGTTGAATAGTTCTCAAGTCAACGATCATATAGAAACATGTGATAGTTTATTCAAGATCCATTTAATACATAAAGTTAGGCGATTCAACTTGTACATCAAAATTTTATTATACCTTTGAGTATCGATCAGTTGCTTCTCGCTAACTGCATATTTCATTACCATGCTTTCTCTCTCTTTATTAGCGGCATTATATTCTTTTTTAAGCGTCTCCTGTGTTGCTAACGACGTATGCAGTTCGAACGTAAGTTTGTTTATCGTTTTCTCTAAATTATCAATTTGTACAGAATAGATTTCTCCCTTATTTTCTGCTTCTAACATTCGATTTCTTTCTTCCACGTATTCGACTTTCTCTTGGAATTTTAAGTACTTAGTTTTTAAATCTGCGTAATCTTTTAATAAAGTGAGGTATGCTGGGTGTTTCAGTAAACTCAGTTTCAAATTTTCAGAAGAATTGTTGTTGCCCTCCGAAATTATTACCATGGAATCGGTATCGGTACAATTCTCGTTCGCTTCCATGCAGAGTACGTTATCGTTCCGTTCGTTACTTTTGTCAGTAATAGGTGCTTCAACTTGATTTGTGTTATTTTGTATGCAATCGCTAATATCATCGTTATTCTTATCATTCTTTTCAGTATTAACGTGTGTTTCATCATGTGTATTTGTAAGAGTTATTTTATTTTCAGAATCCTTTGTACAACTATCTCTTTCATTCTGCAGACCCATGGAACTTTTCGATGGATACAGGATAGCGTTCGTTTTATCCATTAAGTTTGATTCGGTTCGAAACGTTGGTTCCTTTAATGGAGATTTGGTACTACAAGGTTCTTCCACGTGTTTTTTTTCGTTATAATTATCTATAGACTTCATTACTGAATTATATTTTACAGTTAAATGTTGCGGTAGCAATGCTTTCTCCATTATGTTTGTCGATTTTTCTGTAATGAAGTTTAAGAAATTGCGGCTCTTGTTCAGGAACTGGGCATTGGATTGCATTATATTAATTGGATTCGTTGGCAGTGAAATTTTAACCAATTTACTATCGTCAGCCAAAGTAGGACGAACTATTATGTTACTCTGTGATCTGGTATTTCCAATGGATTGGAATTTTTGTTTTGAATCATTTGTAGGATCATTAGGTTCCATCAGTTTGTTACTCATGTTAGAATTCTGTACTACATTTTCTCCTGTGTGAAGAGCATTTTGAATGTCCCAACTTTTATGTTGTTCTATAACATTTTTCTCCAAGAGATGTGTTTGCTGAGTGTCCATGTATAATTTGGTACTGAAAAGTGTTTCTTCATCTTCGTTGCATACTGCTATTGATTCTTCATGCTCACTTCTTGGTTGTCTAACATTATCAGAAACAGTATTTGATAATCTAACATCCCCATAGGAAGATGATTTAAGAAGTGGTTTTTCTTTCGAAAGGTCTGCATCCTTAGACAATGCTTGACATTTTGAAAACTCATTCGACAGATCACTTAAAGAAGTAGAACTTTTAATAGGCAAAATAATACTGTTTTCTTCTATCAAAGAGCTAGACTTTCCATTGTTATTTACTAATACTGAATCTGTTTTAGTTTGAGCGACTTGTTCCAGTTTCTCCTGAACCGAAGTAGTATCCTTGCTGATTTTTACATCAGACTGAATTAGGGAGTTGGTGACTAAAAATATTGTTGAAACAGAAAGTAATATTAAAAACTGTTATAAATTTAACGATATCAAACAACTGTGATACATTTCTATCTATAATTAAAATGTCTCGTACCTTCTGCGAGAGAGACGTCTGGTGTTATGCTGGAATCAATTTGATCGAGATTTCCTGAAAACGTCTCATCTTTAGAGCACGATTCTGACTTCTCTTCGTCCATCTCAGAAAGTGTAAATTCCATTTGTTTAGGGTCAACTTAGCCCTATTTCATGGTGCTGTAATTTCCAGAAAAAGTCATTGGTGTCGGAGATGTTTGTTGACTTTGAACAAACTCACAAATACAACATTGGACGACATTCGCGTAAACGAAGATTAAAACCAAGGAAAATAACCTAAAATCGAGGAAACTTCAGCTGTCATTATGCGTGGTGTTTTCAGCCATTGTCTGCGAACATGATGTTTTATTGCTTCATCCAAAAACATTGGTCTAGATTTCAGCTGACTGATTCTGTTAGTATTTAGTATAGTTCAGTCGATTTAATTAGATGGCGCCAATTGTTTGTTTTAAAAAATAAATAAGTAAAAGGTTATATATACTACAAAAAATTAGTAAACAAGCATTGTAATACTAAAATATGAATGAGAATAATTTTTTAATCCTTGAACCCTTTATTTTTTTTTTAAATAAACAAATGGCGCCATCTAGCATTTACAGTAGGAACTAATCGAAGACAAACTTGAGCGTTTCCCGATAGAGGGGTTGACCAAACTTCTAAAATTAGTTCGGGTGTTGACCACCAGATGGTGATTACATCGAAAAAAAATTAATTTTAATAAATATTATTTATTTCGTTTAATAATGACTTTCCGACTATATTACAGGCATTATGATGTTATAATTCGTCCGACAAAATATTCCTTGACCTCTACGTCCTTCAACAGCTTCAAATAAACTTTTCATGGGTTCAGTCCAGTTCAGTCCATTCATTACTAGATGTTACCAGATGTTACTAGATGATATCACATGCGCTGTGTGAGCACGTGAATTTGTATCATTTATAATTTTCCTTATATCCACGTGTGTAAATGAACATATTTTGAACCCATTGTTTTGATTGCAAAGTTTCCATTTAAACAAGATACTTCGATACTTAGCTTCTTAAAAATGTCAAACATACCGATTCGTAACATAAATAGACTGTCACGATTGTTTCAACCGGTAGTTTCGACACTACCGTCCAGTAATACTCAAAATCCAAAAAATGTTTCGCAAACTTGCGAGGTATATTGTTGATATGTCGTTAATAGTTCAATGAACCCTTTCATTATTTCATTTATACTTCTTCAACAGATCGTCCAATTTTTATATTATAGAATCTCATCAAATACGGATTAATCAAACCAGTTAATAATGGTATGTACGCGGTTCTACCTCTGGGACTGCGTGTTTTAAATAAATTGATAAATCTCGTTGAAAATGAGATGGAGACCATAGGAGCGCAAAAAATATCGCTACCAGCTTTAACATCTACAGCTTTATGGAAACGAACAGATAGATTTGAAAGTAATCAGTCTGAATTATTTAAAGTACAAGATAGACACAATAAGCAATATATACTTAGTCCAGTGAGTGACCATCTACTGTTAAATGAATAATTGTGCAATTATGCATATACTTTAGATGAACTTACCTATTTTATTATAGACATACGAAGAAACAATTTGTGATTTAATAGCATCAGTCGGAGGTTTATCTCCAAAAGTCCTACCATTAAAATTATATCAGATTTCTAATAAATGGAGAGACGAAATGAAACCCCGCCTTGGATTTTTGAGAAGCAAAGAATTCGTCATGAAGGATTTATACACATTTGACACAACTTTGGAGAATGCACAGGAGACTTATGAATTGATATGCAATGCTTATGACAATATATTAAAGAAAATAGGCATAACATTTAAAAAAGGTAATAATACAAATAATGCTGTATATCTGTTGTTACTATTATTAATGTTCACAGCTATTGGTGACACAGGAACAATTGGAGGTTTGATATCCCATGAATATCACTATGCAACCGATATTGGAGAAGATATTATTTGTTCATGCTCTTCTTGTCAGTACAGCATTAACAAAGTTGTATGCAATGATTCGCATTGCCCTAAATGTAACAACACATTAGTAGAACAACATACTGCAGAGGTAGTAGGATAAATACATATTAATTTTACTATTACTTTCTGAATAAATGGTCATTTTTCGTTAAGGTGGGACATACGTTTTTATTAGATACAAAATATACAAAACCCCTGAAAGCTGTATACAGAATGCCCAATCATAAAGTGTTACCATTAGCAATGGGCTGCTTTGGACTTGGCTTGAGTCGCATTTTCACGGTCGCGGCCGAAATATTGTCTACCAACGATGAACTGAGATGGCCAAAATGTATAGCACCTTATACCGTGTGCGTTATACCGCCAAAGGTATCATATTCTACGTAACATTTTTTAATGTGGTCATTAATTACATAATTAAGTACAATTTGACTTTACAGACTGGTAGCAAGGAAGATCCCGCATCTCAGTACATAGACCACATACTAGGAATTTTAAATCAATTAAATATCGACGCCGTACTCGATGACAGAACGCAATTAACTATTGGAAATCGTTTTATACTTTCTCGCATAACTGGATTTCCTTACATTATCGTAATCGGTAGATCAGCCATGAAATCACCACCATTGTTCGAAATTCATAATATAAATGACTCGACAAATTGTGAAATAACTTTAGAAAGTATACACAATTATTTTAATACTGAAATTAACAAAAGTTAAAGATTTCGTAAAAAAATTAAATTTAATACATGTATAAAAGAAATAACTGTTTCTTTGTATATACTTGTTATTTATTGTTTTTTAATGAAATAATCGTAAAAACAAACTGAGTAAATGTAATGCTGGCAACAGGTTTATAATATTCACCTCTAATTACGAAACGTAGATATAAACAAAATCATAAAACTAAATTACAATCGCATTATTTACGAATAAGAATTTTCTCTCGTACTTAGGGTCTTAAATTGTTTTTAGGAGTTCAATGCTCCAATTTAACTTTAACTCTGTGATACGCGTTACAGAGGAAACCTCGTAAATTCCAAATATTTTTGAAGCTTTCCGGTTGAACATTGTACGACGCATCCACAGCCTTTGCCCAAATTTCTGTTTCTTTGTAATCTTTTTTAACAGGAAGATCCACGTTCCACAGCGTCCAGCTCCAGTAACGACCTTGCTTAGCATTTGTATCTTCAGCATCTAAATTCGCAGTGTGCCAAGTTTTACCTTGATCGTTCGTTATATCGACGCGAATCGTTTTACGGCCACCTCCTGACCATGCGTATCCTATCGAAAAATTAGGTCGAATCGTGAAAAGGGGGAAGCTGAAATCCTCTGAACGTTTTCAAGATAATATTTTACCTTTAACATTTATTTTCCCATTTTTTACTTTAACCGTTTCTGATGGTTCTGGTTTACAAATCGCAGAAATCACAGGCATTTCCTGAATAGCAGGTGCCTTAGAAAAGTCCACGTTATCCCAATCGATGCTAGGCGAGAAGCCCTTGTAATCGCCTCGTTGCCATTGCGAATGGCTTTCTTCTTTCGAGATGATTATTTTGCCTATGAATTTATAACATGAGTGACGAAATTATCCTTTGTTAAATTATAATTAAAAGAGTAATTTTTTTTCTATTAACTACCAAGCCATTTCACATTCCTAGCTCCTACAACGCCAGGAACGATTACTCGAATGGGAAAACCATGGTCTCTTGGTATCGGTTGTCCATTCATTTCGTAAGCTAAAATTACATCAGCTCTAGGATCCAAAGCCCTACTAATAGGTATACTCGCACCGTATGGTGTACCAGAAGGGTCTAAATCGTATCCTTCGAACTGTTTGAATTAAATACAATTTTTAACAAATTATTTTTCATTAAGATTTTTAGTATATTAATACTGCCACAAATTCTGGAACACTGTGTACATAATAATACCTGTACATGATCGTAATTGTCTTCATTAATCTCTAAATCTTCAAGTACATCGCACAGCCTTGCACCAGTCCATGTAGCATTGCCTACAGCACCTACACCCCAACTAAGCCCTTTCAATTGTTTCTCCTATAAGTTAGCGTACAATTATGTTTTCTTCTAGTTACAGAGTAAAGCAAGGTTTACCTGTGCCATTTCAGATCGTCTATTTCCACCACACATCACGGCACTTGTTATAGTGTATTTCGGATATTTTTTAATATCTTCAAAACGGAGAGTTTTTCGTGTTTTTTCCTCTACAGCTACTTCTAAAACGTATGTTTTCAGGTCTACCTCTGGAACAGGTAGATGATTCCTAACATAAAACAATTCTCTACAACAGAACAATATTTTTTATACAATTTTTCTGCTGAACAAAATACTTGAAATTAATTTTCGAATTGAATGATAATTACGTTGGTGTGATAAAGCTTTCAACTAATAAAGAAGGAGGTGGTTCAGCACAGAAGGGTTTATGGCCATTAATTTTCAGAGCTCTGTGTCTAGCAGGTTCCTTTGCATAGGGATCATTTTGATTATCTTTATTGGAGTCTGCATCTTCTTTAGAAATGTTTCCAATTCTCATTGACTCTAACAGCTCATATATTTCTGGAGCATTGTGATTAGCAAAGATTGTCCAAAATGGTTCAATAGAACTGCCAGCAGCCATTATTATCTTCGAAGAACCACCTGGATGTTTTTCAATAAAATCTGTTATATCATACACCCCTTGCTTGTATGTAACCCATACATGTGCCTCTTTATTATCATGTTTGCCAACTTCTTCCAAAGTATACATCTTTAAACCTTTCTTGAACTCTCCACATTGTACATTTTTCTTATTCAATGCATGAACTCCTTGAAACTTATAGTAATAGTATAAACCTAATATCGATGTAGCTATAGTAACATATGCTGCACATTTTCTATAAGGGATGTTCTTAAACGTATCTTTCTTTGTGTGTCTTCCTTCATTCCAAAATGAATGCTGTCTGCATGTCTCAACATAATACTGAACATGAACTCTTGATACTCGTGATGCAGATCTGAAATAAATGTTTTATTGCTTATATTGTTCTAAATGGAGTGATTTAGTCCTTGAGCTGGAATATTCTTTTCACTAATTTTAATATTAATAGGAGAAAAATTGTAAGCATTGGTTGAGTTTTAAATCCATGTCTTTGATAGTTTATAAGGAATTAAGTTGTAATTTTTATGAACATGCATTGGAATGATAGGATTATATTCAATTTAAAAAATTAAATAAATATACTTGTTTCTCAAGTGGTGTAAGATCCTGGAATATGAAACCATGGCGCCAAATTCTTAAATCTGATTTAACAATCAAAACAACGTAGCACTAGCATTGGAAAATGCGTTATCATACGAGTTAAAAGAAGCACTCGTCTTACCGTTCGTATAATGTTTTAACTTTTAACGTTTCTTTCGATTGAGAAACTGTACGTTGTATGTTATCAGGTCGTGTAAGTAAAGGTCACGATCTATTTTGATTTTATTTTTTGCAAAATTGTTTTCGAATGGATACAATCGCAGAAAATATGTACTGTTTACCGACGATTTCGTCGATAATGGCTCCTTACCATACCCCTGCAACGGTGTTTTTGTAAATCTACGAATTATTATTTTTTCTTTTCTCAGCGTCCAGTCATTTTTTCAACGAAATCTTCCAAAAATTTCAAGCACAACGAATAGTATAGCTTAAACCAACGCTTACAACTTCTTGAATAAGTAAAAGGATCTTATAAACTATGTCAAGGAATTACATGCTTTATTAGTAAGTGGATACTTATTATTTATATTCCTGATATCTTTAAGTATCTTTGTATCCTTTTTACAACAAAATCATATCAGATTTATACGATTATCTTACGTAATAAAGTCTTATCTGTTTGATTAAAATAATGTATATACAATGTGACTACAGAGGTTATGTTGATACACAAGAATTATACGAAGTTAAAGTACATAAAAATATTGAATAGTATTAAGTATGCTTTTTAAATATCGTATAATTCGTTGTTGTTGGTAATATTTTTGTGACCGTCATTTGTATTTATTTGATATAAATAATTCTAAATACTTATGACTGCTGTCACATAGAAATGGATTTATAGGTAAAGGAAATGAAATAAGAGGAATAATCATAATGGCAATGGCAATGAGAAAAAGGAGCGGATCAGGCTCCAAGAGACAACATAAAGGAAAACTTGTACCAATTTATGAAAGTTTTTTTAAGGGAGAAGACTTGACACTAGCTCATCCAAATTTTTGGAATGAACTGTTTTTAATTAAACCCATGGTCAGTATTTTTATATAAATTTTTATGTACATTAAGTATGTTATATTTATTATTAAAACATTATACATACTCTTATACATACATTTTTTAATCCATTTGATACAAAAATCATTTGTAGTGACTACCAGCACTGCTGAAACTTATGTATAATTTAAACACTCTCAATGTTACACATTAGATTTCATTTTATTATATACATATAAAAGGACAACAAATTTTTCAAAACATTTTCATACTTGTAGAGAATTAATACAGTACAAATCTGGAAACTCTTCTGGTCTTCTTTCATTGGCATTTTTTTTTATTATTGAGCATGTTTCATCTGTTGTAGAATTATTTGTTGAGAAAAGCATAATCTTATGAAGTTGTTAACTGCTAGTAAAGATTATACCTTTCCCTGCTTCTTTTTTGTATAGTCCTCATGCATAGGGTAATTTTTGTTTTCTGAACATTTTTCGTTCTCTTGTCCTTTGTTTGTTTTTGTAGTTGTTACAAATTCACCAGCAATATAAGAACTTTTTACATTATTGCACGATGATTCGGCGGATTGTTGCTTTTTTTGTAATTTTTGTTGTTCATTTTTATCTAAACCAAATATTTAAGTAAAACCATAAATGCATGTATCAATTAATAAGTTCAAAAAAATTGGTAAAGCACATCTTCTTGTGATACATACTTTTAGATTCAACAGCTTCTTTGCATTCTAATTCATTCTGAAGACTACCTGGCATAAATTTGCATTTGAAGTTAAACCATGCCTCGCTTGTCTGAACTTTATATTTCAAACATTTTAATTGATATATACAGACTCTTCCATAATATTTTGTTACTTCCCATGTTGGCAATGACTGTAAGATTATGTATATTTTATGTTCAGCTATAATAGTAGCTTTTTAAAACATTATAGGAGTTCTAAACTTACTTGTATCAATTTAGTAACAAATTTACCAATCATGATGGTATTCTATTCTCTAAACTTTCAAAACTTGAAGTCATAAGTTAGTAGTATCATTTTTTAATGTAGAGGAATTTTTTGCAGTTAACCAAATTGAATGTAAATCCTCAGTAAACCAAAATTTCTTGTTCATGAGAAAAGAAACAACTGTCAAAGAAAATAACAAATGAATTGGAATGATTTATTATGTACCCTGTGTCTAAATATGTACATGAATCATTTCTACATGTGAAGGCAAACCATACATGCTCTGTTTTTATCTGTTAGGTTCCACATATCGAAAGTGAGATTTTGCACATGACAGGGGAACAATTAAATGCAAGTAGAGAAAATTTGAATGCCTTGGTCTGCCATTGCGTGGATACACTGGTCGACGAACATCCGTTCAGGGTTGTATATGCTTTACAAACTTTAGCAGCTGTTATTCAATCTATGTATAAGAAGGCTAGTCAAGGTGACTGCGGATTTAACTTGATAGACATTTTAGTCGGATTCGATTCGGCAGAACAAAGAATGACAACATTGATGCAGCACTGCAATAATTTTTTAACAGGTACATTTCATGTTATACATATTACAAATAATCAATTCATTTATGTTAAAAAATCAAAGATTCAAATATACATTTAACATTTGAATTTTTCAGTTTTTCAAAACATTGTTTATACAAATTTTCCACAATTCCAGGTGAATACCCTGATAGCTTAAAAGCTTTGTGCTTGAAATTGTTGTTAATTATAGTAACTGGCATGGACAATGTTAGTCAAAACACTTTGTTGGAATATGTTATGCTTAATAGTGTTTTTGAATCTCTGGTTCAAGTAGGTGTTAAATTGGTATGAGTATTAATGCAATGTTCAAAAACATATTTCAAACGAGGCATTAACATTTTATATTTCTTGTTTGTACAGTTGCTGAGAGACACAGCAGCTAGAAATCGTCACGGCCATGACGCAGTCTTACTATTAACACTCCTGGTCAATTACAGAAAGCATGAAAGAGCAAATCCTTATATCGTTAAATTATCAATCTTGGACGATGAACTAGCTCTGAACGGATATGGTCAAGTAATATCTAGTTCGTTGACAGATTTCTGCAGACAATTCGCTCAACAAAGAGCAGGTACAAAATATTTAGCAATATCGTACTTATTACAAATACAATAATAACAAAAAAAAAAAAACATGTAGAAATACAGGCATCCTGGCTATCCTCTTTGACCAGTATAGTAGGAAGCATGTTTGTCGGAGAAGAGGAAGCGAAAACGCAACAAGTTCGTGCCAACAATGCATTGTTATTAGCACTTTACGAAGCGACACACTTGAATCGTAATTTTGTAACGACTTTAGCGTATACGCAAAGCGATACTAGTGCACCACCCTCTCCGAATAATACATTAGGACCTAACGCGGTAGCTCCAGGAGCACAAGTACCCGATGTAATGGCTCAGCCATTCAATTTATTGGCTACTTTCTTACAGTATTGGTGAGAAGCTACATTTTTTAAATTGTACACAAAATTCTTCTATACAGACAAACGTGTCGCGTTCTTTTCATTACAAAGCGTTTTCATCGTTCCAGTTCGATAGTTATGCAAGTGATCAGAACAGAAGCAATAATGAATAACGTTAAATTGTGCTTCCTTATATTGAGCTGCATCGCAGAGGATCAGTACGCGAATAGTTTGATGCACGACGCAAATTTGGCTTTCAGAGTACAACTTCATCGTGTACCAATGCATCATAGGAAGATACAAGACAAAGTAGCACCTGCGCAACCACTGGCTGCTACGTTACTCGGTATAGTCATTCTAACGAATAAATGATTATTCGTTACCTCAACAACTATACAGATATTCTATAATAATTATTATGAAATTGTAGATTTACTCGTCGAGTTCATTACGTCGCACATGATGAAGAAATTTCCGCTTGAACTGTATCATCAATGCATTGGGGTTTTACAAAGGTTGCTTTGTTACCAAAAGAGATGCAGAGTTAGGCTTGGTTATCAGTGGAGGGATCTTTGGACAGCGTTGATTAATTTACTTAAGTTTTTAACGACGCACGAAGGCCATCTTATTAAAAAAATGAATATCTTTCCATTAGCTATTCAGGTAAACGAATGCAACACAAGTTAATAAGAATATATATGGAAGGAATCAATTTCGATGTTGTAGGTCGTTAATATCTTAAATTTGTTTATCACGTATGGTGATACATTCCTGTCTTCTCCGAGTAGTTACGACGAATTATTTTATGAAATAATACGGATGAGGCTTATTTTTACAAATTTGAATGCCATGGGTATGTAGACAACAAATGGTTTTATATAATGCTATTGTTTCGTATAACAATAAAATTTATGTTCTCAAGCACTACGATATTCAACATGCGAATCTTACGAGTATAAAGAACACGCGTTAAAATTAACAAACTGTTTGGTGAATATGAGAGACATAGTGAATCATTTTCCACCAAAAATCGCAGCGTGGTTGGCAAGCGAAAGTCTGTCCACGCCAACGGAACAACAAATTTTGGCGATCATAATACAAAATTACGATAGCCTTACTTTGAAGTTGCAAGATAATTTGGATCAGTACGAAAGATATTCTGAGAAACCCGATCACGTTACATTCTTTGAGGAGATGGTAATATTTCATTAACAGATCTCAGAATGTTTCATATTTATGGTAATGTTTAATCTTGATTTTTCAGGTAACTGGAGTTGTAATCGACACCAGAGGCTCGATAGATTTAAGTGCATTAGATACACAGGCTATATTACAAGAATTATCGAATATTTCGTAACACAAAATCAACGTGAAGTACGAATCAGATCCTGTGTATCACTCTGTTATCATGATGTATCATAATGTATTTTTTTTAATACAGTCAGCTTTGTATGCGTTTCTTTTTAATATTGCAGAGAACATAGCTCATGGAATTCAGAAGTTTCACATTGTAGTGTGTTTCATTATTGCGTTATATTTCTATGAATTGTGTATACAAGGTTTAAAGAGTCATTAAAATTTAATAAGTATTGAGTTTGTAATTTTCACAAATCCTAGTTTATTAAATGATGAAAAAGACATAAGTCCCATATTTTTTATTGTCCCAATTATTTTTCATATATATAGAATAATAATTACAAATTTGTTGAACATTTTTTTGCAAGAATTGCAACACCTGCTTTAGATTGATTCTTCCTTTGAAGCTGACTACTAATGAAATCTCCAATTTTGGCTATTTTGTTAAGATTTACTCCAGTTTCTAAACCTTGTCCATGTAGAAAATAAAGCAAGTCTTCGGTAGCAACGTTTCCAGAAGCACCAGCTGCATATGGACAGCCTCCTAATCCAGCAACAGATGAATCGAATACCCTTATGCCATATTCGAGACTAGTCAAAATATTTACCAGAGCTTGCCCATATGTGTCATGACAGTGAATTGCAAATTCACTCATGTCATTTGAAACATGTTTCAATTCATGTAGTACTTTCTTTATTTTATCCGGAGTTCCTACACCAATGGTATCTCCTAAAGAAATTTCATAGCATCCAAGTTGTAACAAGAATGTGCTTACATTTGCTACCATTGTTGGCT
This sequence comes from Hylaeus volcanicus, assembly GCF_026283585.1. Lineage (NCBI taxonomy): Eukaryota > Metazoa > Arthropoda > Insecta > Hymenoptera > Colletidae > Hylaeus > Hylaeus volcanicus. The sequence goes on from NC_071979.1 coordinate 27,299,391, forward strand.
TAGTTTCACCTTCGTAAGGACATCCAGCAATGCAGGATATGTAACCTCTGATTTTAATGTCTTGCTTCTTTGCTTCTTCAACAACTGCTTTAATGTTCTTCATGGAGTCATTGATGGAACAATTTGTGTTCTTTTTTGTAAAAGTTTCAGACACAGCACTAAAGACAGCTATTTCTTTCACACCCACTTTCAGTGCATCTTCTAAGCCTTTTAAGTTTGGTACTAGTACAGGATAAGAAGTCCCATGTACCTTATTAATATTTTGAAAAACCTGAACATTATCTGCCATTTGTGGGACCCATTTTGGAGACACAAAACTGGTCACTTCTATACTTTTTAATCCACTTTCCGATAATCTATTGATAAAATCAACTTTAATCTCAGTAGGCACTATGTTCCTCTCATTTTGTAATCCATCTCTGGGCCCAACTTCAACTATCTTTATAAAATTGCTAGACTTCCTTACACTTTTAATAGAAAAATTCCGTACATTAAAACTAAGTTTACTAATAAGTTTAAACATTTTAATGACTAATGTACCAAAATTATTCTTTGTCGTATACTACAGAATAAGATCTAGTTGCAACATAATCGGTAAATTAAATATTATTCTGTTAATTCACAAAAATAACAGCTTTTGAAAATTGTAATGTTCGAGATCTTTAATTTTTGCAAATAATTTCAGTATACTCGTATTACTGCTTATACAGCGTAATTATTCAGGGGAGATAAGACACAGATAAAGTATCATAGTAAACAAGCAAAGTATTCGTAACGATCGTTTGAAATTGCATGAAAACGAAAAAAATATTACTATACAGATTAATAAAGAGAAATAACCTCTAAATAACCTCTCAGTAGCGCTCAGTAGTTTGTATTTGAATAATTATCTGAGGAGCGAAAGTTCCACGCAAATTTTTGATTGTAAATTCTATGCAAAAGAAGAATGATTTATATAAGTAACTTACAGTTTTGGTTTTCTATACGGCAGCTAATACAATTCTTTTTGAAATTTGAATTCAAACCAGCCACTACTACTACATGGTTCACCAACATTAGTATAGTAACATGGTCCATTTAGTATAGTGGCACTCGCAATAAGACGCTAGAGACTATTTTACTAATCAGAGTTACGAAATAAGGTTAGGTCGGTTGTCAGCCATTTTTCAGCCAAGTCTATGAAATTCGATTTGAAAAGGATAAAAAGAAAAAAAAATATACACATCGATTACATGACTCCAATATTCTTCACTGATACTTCGATATCACGTATCAAAACGCATAAATACGTCAGTGTGCTTCGTATTAGTTAAACAATATGTTTCCAGCATACGCTTACTTGTCAGCTTATGACAGACACAAGAAACTTATAAATGATTATTTATTGTTACATGGAAGTTCGGTATCGTCCTTGAAACGAGACACGTATGTTACATTTTTTAATCAATTTTTATTTAAGCACTTGATATTCTAGTCGTAAACTTTGTTAGTTTTCGTATAAATCGATGTTTGCAATTTGCATTTGTTTAAAATGTCTATTGAAACATTTATCTGGACATTTTTTTTTGGGCAACTTGATATGTTAACGATACATTGGGATAGACTTATTTAAAAGTAACGGGCGGAGAGAAATGATAACTTTGTAAACCTTAAAACGAGCAGCTCTTGACGTTTCGGCCTGTGTTTCGAGGTCCCGAGATAAGACAGACTACGACGTTATTAGAGAAAACCACAGATTTCTCTGGGATGAAGATAACGATACGCCAGAGTCGTGGGGTGCGAAATTAGCGAAAAAGTATTATGACAAATTGTTTAAGGAATATTGCATAGCTGATTTAACGTATTACAAACAAAATAAGGTACATCGTAGTTGTATTTGATGTACATCAAGTCTTGGAGTTACATAGTTGTTAATGTTGAACAGATTGCCTTAAGATGGAGAACGGAGAAAGAAGTAATTGTTGGTAAAGGACAGTTTGAATGTGGAAATAAAAAATGTAAAGTAAAAGAAGGGCTAAGATCTTGGGAAGTAAACTTTGGTTACATAGAACATGGAGAGAAAAAGCATGCTCTTGTGAAATTAAGTAAGCATATTTTTTTTGTTATGTTCTTTAATTTAAAATACACATTCATTGATGATATGCACTTTAAGGATTGTGTCCTGATTGCTCAGTGCATTTAAATTATCGATCGCAGAAACGCGAAGCGAAAAGACATAAAACATTGAGGAGATTAGGAACGAACTTGGAAACCCGCGATAGCATACCTAGTACATCTGCGGTAGAGATTAAAATTGAAGAGAACGAAGCCGTAAATAATTCTGAAAAATCCATTGAACAAACAGAAAAAGATGAATCGAAAATTTGGAAAGAAAAACCAGTAGACAGTTTAGAAAAGACCAGGGAAGAGGAATTCGAAGAATATTTAGCAGATCTGCTGATGTAAAGAAAACTGAAGTTTTCTCATGGAACAATATCGGTGATGTTAAAAAATTGTTTATTAACGATACTATCGAGGAATATAACAATTTTCATGCATAACACTAGTCATGTTTAAATAAATATAACAGTTATAATCGTATTTTTATTTTGATTGATACATGATTCACATTCTACCATTATATCGCATGGTAATAAAACTTTTATAAATAAAATAACTCTCGTTCGTTTATAATTGTGTTTGCAAAAAAATTAAATCTTCACAGTATGAGAAAACCTAGCACCAGCCAATGTATATGTAGTATACATACATATGTAGATGTATTTTGTATAATAAATAAATACAACTATTTACTTATTTTATTACAGTCAAGAATGTTCAACAACCTTCATAATATATATACAGTTCAAAAAATAAAATCAACTTCTAGTTTGCCTATCTGTGAAATGTGATCAATTTAATGGTTAATGTATTATTTTATAATACATTTCCATGAGTTTTATTACTTCAAAATCTAACGAGTATTATAATGTATAAATCATTGCTGCCTGAATGTTCACTATGAACTATTTAATTTATAAAATTGATTCTGGAAATTAATAATAAAATATTATTTATATTTCAATTTTATTCTCAACTGATGCTGTATGACAATGATTTGATAAATTGTCATTCTCGACTTCAGCACTACAATCTGAGAAAGCATTACGAGAAAGACTTTCGATTTTATTAGCTACTTCAGCAATGTTTTGCTTATACTTTTGTTTGTAATCATCACGTTCTCAATGTAAAACTTGGAACAGTAACAAGATCGTGTATTATTACCTATATAATAAAAATTAAGAGTATAGTTGGATAAGAACACATGTTTTATGCATTCTTAATGCAATTTATGTAACAAAGATTCGATAACAATTCGACTGTTTTTTTTTTCATTTTTTTTTTCAATTTAATTCTACTCTTATCGCGTCATTTAACTAAATTTTATGTAAAAAGACTAGCCTAATACTCAATCTTATTCTATTTTCAATATTTATAACACTTACTATTCTCATATAACATATAACAAGTTTATGGTTATGGATATATTGCATGAAACTAAACATATAAAATGTATTGTACATACATGAGAAAGTCTAGAGTATGTAGATACTTTTGTAATGCAAAAATTTAATATCTCTATGAAAATCCCAAATTTTTGTGCGAAAATGGATGTATATTTGAAAATAAGACATAACTAAAAAACGTTATTTTATTACTAGTGAGCAATAAAATATTGCTTCTCTTGTCCCTTAGTTAAAAAGTTATTACCGATACGAAAGAATTAACAACTATATCCTGTATTTGATTCGTTTTCATTATTAATTAAAATATATTAATAACATTATAGTACTCTAGTATATAATATTATCAATAGATGTGAGTAACTAATAAAATAATCATTTATGAAGATATAGAAGAATTCCTAAATTCCTTGACTGGAAATATTTTGCAATCTCGTACAGTTTTATTTGAATTTAAATAAATATAGAGCCAAGTCAACAAGAGATATACATTAACATGCATATTAACATACATTGCTGTTTACAGTAATTCATAACTTGCAACTTTTTAAGTCATATTATATGACGATAAATTCAGTTTATATATATATTAACCCGTAAATATATTGCGTTCATTTTGGAATATTTGTTCTATTGAAAATATCGTAATGGAAATAGAACGTGAAAATTAAACAATTTTTTTTCTTGAATTATACCCGAGTAATATATTGCATCTAAAATGATAGTTAAAAACAATTGTACATACTTTTATGTACACATACATTGGACTAATTAACCAATGACGTTATTAATTATAAATAGTTAAATAAATCTAATCAAGATTTGAGAATATAATTACAGAGTGGCAAAACCATATCAAATTTTACGCTATTAATAAATGATTGAAAGAATGCAAAAATGAAACTTAGTCTGAAGAAATCATTCCATACATCCGATCAAGATCTCGAAGTACTTCTTTCACATAGCGGGGTCGTATCAAACCTTCCAGTAATATCGCTAAATCATTGAAAGAATGTAGGAACGAAACGTAACGGAAAGAAGTAGCATGAAAAATAATTCATTTACAGTTACCACTTCTTGAACACGTTCTTACGTGATTCCCGTGCTTTTGAGAGTCACTGTCTTCGTCACTACAATCTTCGTCGTGTGTATGCGTTACATTGCGCGGAGTTTCAGGCCTTGCATGTGGTATTTGATTGTTTGCAGAATCCACGTATAACGTCTTCTGATAATTAATAACACGAATTATTTAAGATTTACTAGATATTTAGACTAGTAAATATCTAACAATGAAACGGATACTTACCGAAGGCTTGGTTGGTTCTTCTTCTTCGTCGTTAAACTTAAAAGTTCGGGATCGACTAATCATTGGTGTTTCCATTACAAATCTCTGTTCGTGAGCCACTGTACTTTCATGGGGCATCTGAAAATGATTAAGTGAAAGTTGAATAACATAGTTTACAAGAAAGAAAGAGGATATTCTTTAGTATGCACTCACCAACATGGCAGGAGCTCGAAACATGTACGAGAACGGATAATAAATGAGGTTCAAGAAGGTTGCCGCGTAAAGATCAGCATACCTCACCACTTGACTGCTGAAAAAGGTTTGCCTACTTCCGCTACGAAACAGAGAACCCATCATTCCGTAAGACAGATCCATTTTGTGCGTGACGTCCCTTATGGATGCTCGGAGCTTTGAAATGTCAGGTTTTTCTTTTGTGCTGCTATCTAAATTTCTGGAAGTTACAAGACGCAAATATAGTACTTGGTACTTTTATGTTTGTTAGCAATATTCAGCAGTTGTTTTTCACTTACTTATACATTTCTCCTAGCATAACATCTAGGTTCTGTAATTCAGCGAATAATTGACACTTGTCCGTCCAAACATGAAGTTCTTGAACGAGTTCAGGCACTATCAAAAACGTTCTCCACCCTCTAATTTTTTTACTCTTTAAAATATCACCAAAAATATGATCTCCAACGTACAAAACGTCTTTGCCCTTTGCGCCTATAAGCTCGGTGAACACGTCGCACGAACCACCTGAGTAAACTTCACCTGTTTAAGGAGAACGTTATAAAATTACTGTTTGACTACTAACAGACTGGAGCCATATTCTAATTCTAATTAAACCGATAGGTGACGTTTACCTGTATGAAGCGGGCCCTTGTGTGTTCCTAGCTTCAAAGCACCGGTCCTCGTATCTACTTGTCGCAAAATTGTACCTTCTCCGAAAAACAACGGCTTCCTGGCGTCTACTACGATAGTATCAAAATATGTTTTCCAATTTCTGTGAGGTTCGTCGGGCTGCAAAGAACGAAACATTTAAATTAATCTTCTAATCTATCCACCGATTATACAATCGCATAAAGCAATAGATTTGAATTACGCACCCTTGCTCCGTGTGGAAAATCAAAGAGATAAGTCATTATTTTATCGGTAAAAACGTAATCGCTATTCGTTAAAAGGAACACTCTCGCCCCGCTTTCCCGGATCCTGGTAAGGAACATCGGTAGCCTTTCGTCTTTTTTCACGTACTCGTCCAAATTCTCGATAGTTTTAGTTTTAAGGTCACCGTGTAGATGTATCCAGTCCACTGCGCTTCGAACGTCCTGGAATATACTCTTGAAGCTCATCGTGAGCTCTCCTTCTTTCACGCCTGTCTTCTCTCGCGAGTATTGCGGCGAATTGGTAAAAAAGTCTATCAGGCATGCTAGCAAATACGTTTCGGGAAGATTGAACAGCGTGTTGAGCACGTAAACCCTGGATTCGTCCAATTGTAAAAATTTGTTTGGGTAAAGCTCGTATACTTGTGAACTGAAACACGGTGAAATATGTTTTTGTGAATTGTTGTCATTCTTTTATTTATAGAAGAATTTCGCGTGAAAGGAACAAGGGGTTGTTGTTGCCAGCTATATATAACAGCGTTGCATGAGACAATGAAGTTGGATGTAAACATAGCCTGTAACGCGTGGGTCACCGCGTGACCCGCGATGCCATTACAGTTGGATCCACATTAGGTACTACAGTAAAGTTATATGGCCTTAAACGTATCATATATACTTACTGTTTTAAAAACTCGAAACCGTGAACACAAACTAGAATGTTTCCGTAAGCATCCACCTTCAAGAGATTTCCGTAAAGAGTGTCGAACCATAACCCTCGCACTGGAAAGCTTGGATCGTACTCGAACGCTGTAATTTCTTGCGGATATCCCAACGACACGAGGCGATCTTTCAGCAACGTGAAACCCAGTTGCTCGTACTGCGGCGACTTGTACTCTACCAGACGTAAAATGAAGATTAATATATATTCGTTATTAAAAATTTTTGCCGTTTGAGAAGGAAATGACGATTTACCTGCCAACGTGTAATCCATATCGAAGCCATAGAACTTGATGTTTTCTAAATGTAGACTACGGTTGACAAATATTCTGCAACAAAAGCGAATGAACATAGATTAATAAAGAACCATACTTCTCAATCGCTATGCAGTGTATATGTACATTTATTAGGGGGTAACTGAAGCTCCTTCTTTAATTTAAAGTAAGATCAGGAATCTTTCTAACAAGGAAATCTTACAAATATTTCCTTTTTCTAAAAATGAAGATTATTATCGTTTAGGGGTCAAATGTTTTTCTGTTCTTTATCTACGTTTTTACGAAGCCACGATAAAATCGTAACACGTCATATGGTCAGTTTATTTTGCCTATCTTATCAACTATCCGTTTGTATTTTGATAAATTTAATTAAATTTCGATTTGTCGCAAAAATGATAATCTACGCGTAGCCGCAATTTTCAATTTAAAAAAAAAAAAAAAGAAAAAAAGAAAAAAAAAGATTACGATATCGTGGCGGTTGTGAATATCGCGCTCGATATCGAAGATTAAAATTATATAATGATATAGTAAAATGATGTAAAAATTGTTTATCTCTGGTACAAAACCAATAAAGAACAATGTGTGCAGAAGGTTCGAGTTAACGAAGGCATAAACGCCATAGAGAAAGATATATTACACCCACCAGGTCCACTTACAAAAAGAATGATAGATGTCATCCGGTCGATAATTACATTGATTCTTATCTGATTCGTAGCCTCAACGGCTCTGTATAAATAATTGACGTTGACGTTAATTTATTTGTCCTACGATCAAGTAATACGAAGCAATGAAATCACGTTTGCTTCGATGTTTCACGTACAGTTAGTTATGGATATACATATGTACACGAGATACATGCGCTATCTTATTATTGATTCTCAAGCGTTCCGCTGCATCAATCTCATTTAAACGAGGAGGTATACATGTTATCAGATGTACTTGAATTTGTTCAGATAAATATAAATTGGTCATAATTGAGTCGATTTTATTGGATTTTCGACACTTGGATTACAAGACCAGTAAAACAAGTAATGAAATCACATGGGAGACGTTGCAACTAATCGCACGATCATTAAATGTAACATTTACATCGTAAAACGTATCGAGTTTCGTATAAAAAGTCATACATATTTAATTTTTACACCAAATTTCAATTAAAAATCTGAAATATGTTGTACATCGTAAATATTATAATTTACAGGCACATGCAAAATGTTCCGTTTACCTGAAGTACAGAAATTCAGGACTAAACAACTAATTATTAAATAAGTCCTGACTAATAAGATAAATGAATGATAACAATGAATAATTTTCTTATTTTGATGGTTTAAATGGAATCAAGATGAAATACAGTGAATATTATTTAAGAGGCAGTGAAGATACGACAGGCACCGCTCACTAAGCCGCTCTCTGTGAGCAGTCACAGTCTAGGTCTAGAAGTCTAGAGCTTGCAGAGCATTGGACGGACAGTAGCGCCCCTCAGACAGGATTCACTGTATTTTTAAAACAAATAAACGTCTACACACAGCGCTTGATGTGTATTTACGATAAAATATTCGCTGGTGAATTGTGCGCAATTGCAACACATTACTTGACGTGCGAACGACACAAGTGACAATATACCGTTTGATCGGAGCAATTTTCTAACACAAAAGAAACACAACCAGAGAAACTTACTCGTTTTGGACGCAGCATCGCGAGTTCACGAAATCTGCCGGTAAGACGTCGTCATTCACATCCTTCAGCCACATTTTTTGCTACTTTCAAATAATCATCGGCACCTCGTGATCGATATGCGTACCTGTCAGTCGGTAATAACAGCTTCGATTGAATGGAATCGAATAAAGCAAATACACGAAAAGCTTTTGCGAAATGAAGTGAAAGCGGAAATTGTGTCGTACGGATCTTCGGAATTTCTAATGTTTAGAAACGACACGACTAATGCAAGGTGTCTCGAGACATTCACTTCTATCCGATATTTCAGCAAACACAAGACTTCAAACGTGTTCGATTAACTTCAGTGACACGATTAATCTACTCTCGTGTTAAACGACGTGATACATCTTCCGTCTAGATTGTTTCTATAATCAAATAATTGCTGTGAAAGTATGCGATGCGTTCCGTAAGTATAATTGGAAATTTTTGTAAAAGTACAACTTTTCTGCTCTCACACACATCCATAATAAATTAATACGTATATCTACACATTCATTCATGGTACTCGAGAAATGATTGTGGTTTAATTAATTGTACATCAGTAACAACGCGGTCAATTGTTTTTTTTTTTTTTTTTTTATGATTTATAATTACGATTTTTATAACATAGAAAATCCGAATTTCATCCATAATTGAAAAGTACGAGATTCGAGAAAGAGGAAGGATTCTAGGAGAATGAATACAGCAGCAATTGCTCATCCTCGCTACTCCATCGCTCTGGACCGTTGCAACTTCACGTTGTGCCCGACAGAACCGAATGGCGTTTCGCATGGAAACGATAAGTCATCTATGAAAAATGTTTCCGAGTGACCGGTGTTAATATAACGACACGACGGTTCAAGAATAGAAGCCTTTCACGTAAAAGCATGCCTTCGATTGCAAAAATAACGATATCCGTGAAATTTCGTGCAATGTAAAGAACGTATGTAGAATGCGTTGTGGAAATTCTGCTGTCACAATAGGCCAGTCGTGAACAAACATCGAAGAAAATGGCACGCGTATAAAGCCATGTATTCTATGTCGCAATAATGTCAGGGTGATGGATATGTCGTCAGAGCTCTAATCAAGAAGGTGTCGTTCTCTACGCCGATAACGGTACGCGTCGATCGCTCTTTACTATTGGATTTCACTCATCGTAGCATATGTATAATCCGCTCTGTTAGAAATCAACTGAATAGTTTTTAATCAAAATCGCGGTCACGTGACAAACAGAAACGTCTAGGCGTTCAAAAGCGACCGAGAAGCCATCGACGTTTTAACCTCTTCAGGGATATTCACACATACGCGTGTAATTAATATTTCAAACTATTTTAAATGGTGTTGTAACGTGGAAATACTAAACTCGCGAATATCTCTTCGATGATGTAATCAGTTTACTTTAAACTAAACAATTAATCGTCAAGGATACGAACCATACGGAAGACGATAAAACTTATCCGAAAAGCGTAACGTTCTGCAATATAATCGCTCACTGATAAAACTGAGTCAAAATAAATAAAAATAAATCGCGTTAAACAGATTGTTGGATGTGATTCTAGTTTCCAGTTCATTGCAACGACGAAATTGTCATTAACATAAACGGAAATAGACTTGTAAATGACTGAAAAAATTAGTCGAAGGCCAATGTCGTCGAATCTACCGTATCAAGGAACGTCTACAAAGCGACTGTTCCAAGTTTGCTCTTTATTCGCATTTATCTTGGTCAATGTGCCTCTTGCAAAAGATCAAAGGTTCTATTCAACTCAAATTAACGGACACGCATTTGTCAACGTCTATGCTTCCTGTAGAATGTGCCGGCTACTTGAACTAATCACGCGTGTCTGTTAGAAGAGAGAATTATTTTATTCTATAGATCTCTTTACGATCAATTTTACGATGTATCCGATTCAGGGTATCATAATCGAATTACGTGGATAAGGTAGCAGCCTACACATTGTTTGAAATGTGACGCCAATAAGATGCAAGGAAATCATTTACATGTATTACGTCATGTAGCATGATCGTCTATACGAAATACAATTTACAAATTGTAAAACATTCGTTTAATAAATACACTAGGTACCCAGAATTCCACAAAAAAAAAAAAAAAAAAAAAATATATATATATATATATAATTACACGTGGATTCAATTTAAAATCCGTATCACGCCACTTTATATCTCTTAAATCAAAGAAGCCTCCGATATGCACTTTGTCGATTACATTACGCGTCACTGAAGTTTATCTCGGAGATAACGTTAAATATTCGAGAAACAATGAACTGTAATACGTACTTATTTCTTGCGAATCGATCGCTTGTCAAGTGAAATTTAAATAAATTTGAAAATTCTCTAAATTTTTTTTTATTATACTTTGAGTATTCGTACACGCTGTCTCTTTTTTTAAATAACACTATACTAGATATCAGCGTTTTTTATTAGCAAGCATATAGATAAGAAAAATTTCACACTCGTCGATCGAAAGAAGAGACTTTTAACGGTTGACACGTGAAAGTCGCGTGACAGAAAAGTACGATGCGATCCGCTCGATGATCAAACGTCAACTGATCCTTGACTTGCCGAGTAACCGGTTAATACGCACCGATAGGAATTAATTCATCGTCTTCCGGACGCATCTCCGCTATAATTGGTTTCGTGGTGTACAGAGATTCCTTACAGATACATCTCACATATAAATAAACGGATTCTTGTTTTCCAAATTATTGTAATACAATTAACGATAAAACAATGACGTGCTTCGATCCTGCTGTTAAATGTTTCGATCTGTTTAGCTTAATATCTAGGCATGCTAAAATTGTCGCGTATGAAATAAAAACTTATTACAGTTTTTATATATCAAAATTACTAATTTACTACCTTTACTTCGTCTTGTATCGATGGTCGGTATTTGTAATCTCGTAAATTGAAGCAAGCCGCGAGTGGCACAGTTCACACTGGTTCACGCCAGAATGAACTATGAACCGCCATCTGTCGTAGTTACGCAATAATAGTTACAGTTTCCACAGTATTGTTTCTACTTTTTCGACGTACGTTGAGCAACATACAGCAAAGAAGATCTATGCCATAAATAGATGTAATGTAACAATAATAACGAATGAGAAGACAATGTAGGTTGTTGCTTAATGGATTTCAGCAGCAGCGAGAACTCTCGTCTAATTATCAATTTGTTCAGGCGGCATGAAGATACGTGGCGAGTTAACCGTTTCACGAAGAATTCTTTTGTCTGTTGGAATAATCGCGTGCAACTTTGAGTAACAGACGTATATACATGTACTTATCGCGCTTAAAAACTGTAATTTGAAGAGTAATTTCGCGAGTGAACTTGAACACAATGTTCAGACACAGAGATACTTGAGGAACACATGAAATGATATTTCAAATTGCATCATTCATCGAAAGACGTTTAGAATTGTAAAAGAAGAAAGCAGTGTTCGTGAGTTTACCCTATATAGGTTATGTTTAGTCGTTTTTTTAGTATTTTGGTACCTATCTTTGTTCCAGGGACACTTTTTGTCTAACGCAGAGTTCGAATGGTAACTCTCTAGATATTTTCAAACGCCACCGTGTATGGAAAACCATTAATAATTGCAATTGAGCGAAGAAAACACGATTAATATCCTACAGTTTCGAACAAAACGCGTTTGTACGCTGTAGACCTCAACCAACCACGCTTGAAATATCTATTTCGTTCTTTTCATACCCAATTCTATGCAATTGCCAAACAAAAAACGTACAGACAATGATCGCTACGTTCGTACACGGTAAAGATGAGTCACGTGACCTTGTGCTGGGTTATGTATGGGAACTCCATCGTTACCGACCTAAAATTAGATTCCACTGAATTCGACCTTACGATGCGGTACAGGGTAGATTTTATCGAAACTTTCGATCTTCTGGCGTTATGTAATTGTAGATAATTGTTTAGTGGAAAGTCTCGAGAGCTTTACGTCGACTAACTCTTGACGACGCACATTGTGTCTCGATTATCACAAATGGAAAACACTGCGAGTAAATTTCTTAGAACTCTTCGGACGAGGATGAAACGAACGTGATGCGACGTTATCTGTATCGATTGAGAAAGAAAGCGTATGGAACATCGAAACTCTAGTCTAGAACAATCCCTGTTACGTTGTAATGTAAGGCAATTTCCGGGCTGCCATAAAATTGTTAAGCCAACACAGTCGTTGTTTTAGGTTTTAATTGCTCCGACACGAGCCTCCTTCGCGCGTCGGTTCGCGATATCGACTTTCGGTTAAGTCGGTCAAGCATCGTGTCAGGATGCACGTCTACATACGAGTCCATGCTAAGGCAGTATCGTCTACGTATCGGCTACACTTTCACTATTCCCTTTCCTATGGTTATGTACATACATATATCACAGACGTTGCAACGAGAGTGGCGGCGACTAAAAATCTCTCGTGTTTGAGATTCCGGTGGCAAATTCCCCATGGACGTGCGATATATGATTTCTACCTCATAAATATGTATATGCACAACTACTTAAACCAACCAGAGCCAACTTATTATTCATAATTCTAAAGATTTGAAGAAACTATCTTAATTATTATCGCTCCACGAGATAAAGCGTTCAATGTAAACGCCAAAGTTTTTCTTTCTTCGAACGGTTGACGCAATCGTGAATCACATTTCTTAGAGTTGGATCATCGAGTAATTCCCTTGAAGTAATTAAGAGATTCTCAAAATGGAAAAAGCGAAACTCCAAACTAGAGCTTAAGATAAAGAATCACGTTAGCCGTTTCTATGTACGTAATTCATCTAGCGTTTGTACAATTTATTTTGAATATGTGTGTGCGAAATTGAAATGACGGTGTAAATAGCAATTCTAACAGAAATGCGTGTGACCTGCCACTTGGATGTCGTGGCTAAAATTAAATTCTAAACATAACTAAAAGCGCATTTCCCCTTCACTTTTTCCTCTTGTCGAGAAACGGCTGACCTAATAGTATCAATGTTTTACACGTGCCCATCATTGCGACGTTATAATTAATACATATCGGAATCGCGTTGCCAAGGTTTCCTGCCAGTGACCAAAATAAGTTGCACCCATGGTTCTTACGCAACGACAAATAAGTTGTTTAAAATCTATTGCATTTTTCCTTGTATAAAACACTTGGAGAACTACTAAGATATCTGAAGATCTAACATGCCTTACAGACTCGATATTCGACAAATGTATATTATTTACTTCTCATCTTTCAAATTCTACATAATCCTCTAACTCGCTAATCTATGCTGTAGCTAGAAATCTAACTCTGAACACTATTTCGTCCCATAATATATTTACTTCAATCTTCTAAAATGGCTAGAAACACGATCCCATAATCGAAGTAAGACAGGGATGAATAGACCATGTATCAGTGTCATTTATGACGTGACAACGGAGCTTTGACATTCATCCACATCGAATTGCCCGAAAGCATTATGTTTATAGAGAGTAACAACAGCCTGACGTATGCGTTGTGTCAGGCTGTGTTGATACGTCTACGTCACTATCCAGCTAGAGCAGCGCTTCTCAAACATTCTTGGGCTCGAGAAAGCATATTACATCAGGAGTCGAAACAGTCGTGGAACTCTTTCGATATCTTCCATTTCAGTTGTTCTATACAGGATGTCCCAAAAATGTTGGAGGTCCTTGAAAGGGGTAGTTCGGGAGGTGATTTGAAACAACTTTTTCCTTTGCAAAAATGTCGGATGGGGCTTCGTTGAGGAGATATTAACGGAAAACACTGACCAATCAGAGCGCGCGGATACCGTTGGAGCGGTCGCGGTAGCTAAGGCTACGCGCTGAGCGGCCGCGTCAATATCCTTCGATGCACGTCGAGTCACTTGTTCGCGTACGAGAGCGGCTACCTAGCGCGTAGCCATCGCTCTCGCGGCCGCTCCAACGGTATCCGCGCGCTCTGATTGGTCAGTGTTTTCCGTTAATATCTCCTTAACAAAGCCTCGGACAATAATTTCGCTAAGGAAAAAGTTGTTTCAAATCACCCCCTGAACCACCCTTTTCAAGGACCTCCAACATTTTTGGGACACACTGTATTTCGAAATAGGTGCGTGTGAACGATCACGTACCCTTCGAGTTTCGAATCTATTTTTCAGAACCCAACAGGCCGGGAGTTCCTGGAATGCTATTCGAAATACGCTTGAAGCGGCACGTAGCTGCAAAGAAATGATGCACTCTATTTACCCGAATAGAAGACTGGAATTGAAGTGAAACTGGTTCGACCGTGCCGAATTGTCTACTTCGTTGTTCGATAAGTACTGGTTGTGACTTGGTTCGCGCGAAATGCAATATTTCAGCGTGATGTAGAAAAATGTGGATAACTGTAGGTGTAAATAAAGATAAGGTTTCTTTGTTTTCTTTATCCCAAAAGTAGAAAGGAACATTAACGAACTTGCTCTTTCTCTTACTTTCGTGTTGCCATCTGAATTTGATCAATTATGTAGATCCAAGTTACGTTTGTATCGCTACCTTAAGGAAGAGTTAAAACTAAACTCGTGCTTGTAACAGATCATTAAACCACCATCTTCGAAATATTCTTTGCAAATGAGTTTGACAAATATTATTCAGATAAAACGTTCACATATGTAAGTAGGTTGCGACATCCCGTACTTTGCAACGTGTTTAGTGTTTTTATTCGCGTTCGCGATGATATCGCGTCGTTGCAGCATATACAGTATATTTCTGGCCTCGTTATCAGGAGTTTTCGATGCTAACAATAAGCGAAACAAGAGGCAAAAAAAGAAAATAAACATTGCGCGATTATACCTAATGCATGTTTCACATTTATCGCGTACAATTGTCCCTTGTGCTTGTACAAGACATTTCAAAAGACATGTTTCCGTGGAAGTTGTTGGGACGCTTATCATAGTAAACAGAAATGACCTCAAACCAATAGATACAACAACAAAGAAAATGGTACGTTCTCTCCGACTGTCACGAATGAAAACTAGAATAGCTCGTGTAGTTGAGTTCAGAGATTGGCATAATATTTATTTAAATAAAAATTTCAAGTAACGAACAATGAATATATTTATTTTCTAAGTCTTCCATTCGATTTTTTTATTTATTACTTTTTCTTTTATCTAGATAATGCCCATCTCTGATCCAGTCATTGACGAATGCAAATATAGCAAGTAGCCGTGAATATTGTGACGTCACTTTAGACTCACCCTATATTCACCGAGTCTTGTGTTCCATTTGGCGAGCGTTAGATACTCTGAAAGTTCGCGAGCCTTTCTTCGAAACACCCTGTAGGCATTGCTTGAGGGTTGCAGATCGTTGCGGATACGCGCGCGCGCATTATTGTCATGCAAGATAGAGAGAGAGACCCAAATCCCCCGAAAAGTATTTAGATCCCGAGCCATTCGACCTTCAATGTCCTGAACCGTTTCATTTTTAATACGATTAAACGGTTAGTACGACTCGTTAATGACACGGTGTATGTGCGTGAAAGGAAACCGTACAGAGATAGAAAGCAACGTGATTTCGATTATGTATCAATGGAACCGTAAAGAAATCGTCGCCGACGTTTAAAATGAAGATGCAAAGATTTACCTCTGACCTAATTCACGCTTATCTGTTTGCATGCCACCGCCCTCGTTGCAGCTATCCAGGTACTGCTCGCTACGATTGTGCTTGGCCATTCTCGTCCCGAGATTCAAACCAAAATCGAGCATCGACCGATGAATGGATCCCTTACAGAAGATGTTCGACTCGTCGAATCGAACTTTCCAGCCTGCCCGGAAGATATGCGCGATAGTTACTTGACCGACGAATAAACGAGTGGGCTAACTAACAATAAATGGGGGGCGGGGGGTGTTTTCTCGCGGAACGAACACTTTTTCCAAATCAAGTTTGGGAACGTCTTTCGACAGAATTTCAAAGCAAACTCAAAAATACATTTATTCTGTTTTCATTTATACTCTATGAAACATTTAATAGAACAATTGATCGTTCGAAAACACGGTGGACTTGCAATACCCGTGTGGATAAATGGGAACGTATTTACAAATCAGGAAGAATTACCAGTTCTGCTTGGCGTTGTGACCAACACGTTAACGCTTGCACGACTCATTATGAAGGCAACCACGGTGTCGTTTGTCGGGTATCGATCGCGAACCGCGAGTATTTACACTTTCGTTGACCGACCAGGGCGAATGACAACGACGTAATGACCGCTACGCGATGAGAATTTTTGGTCCCGTATTGGAGGAAACGGCGAAAACGAATACAACGTATGGCCAGAATAGCAACGACGATAAGAAGGCTGCAGGGGTCAATTCGCGTGACGATAATAGAGAAGGAAAAATACACAGAGACGCGCGACGCTATCGTGTCAATAAAGTAAACAGTTAACTTTCCTGCAGCTATGAATGAAGACGGAACATATTATTAAAGTGGTCCACACGTTTCCCTATTTTTTCCAGCACTATTTTCGCATAACCTCTTTAATTGGACAAAATTTGTATAACTTTATGTATCTTAATAACGAAAATAAAAACTTTCTGAAGAGAACGTTTAAGTTATCCACAATTTTCTACGTTAAAAATGTCTACAAATAATCTGAAATAGAATTTCTCAGTAACCCAGTCACCGAGTTGTTACAAGCAGCCAGAAATATTATATCCCAACGAAACATGCGTTGTTATCGGTCGTATTAACGTTATCGCATTGTTTGTCTCAACACGCCGTGAAGTGGCGTACCGAGATACGAGAGTTTCGATTTAACGATAAAATCGATTGGGATTAGAACTGCATCGATGTCGATGGCGTAACCTCTACGCCGTAAAATTCTGAACTAATTCGCACGAACCGAAAGCATTGACGACCACGGTGGAAATATTAAGTTGAACAAGTTATTTTTAAGCACTATGATCGAGCAGCGGCTGACAGTGCGTAGGCTTTTTAAACAGTTGTCCTTGGAGATCTTATAAATATCATAAAATCTCCTACTTAACGTATCTTACACGCTTCATCGATGATCGTTAAAATCTCATAACTTTGTCGATTGCTAATACACAAAAATGTGAAGCTCTTGTTGGTTTAATTGTTGGTTTAAGATACAGACCTCAAAATGTCAAAATAATTAGAGGGTCGGACTACGATAATATCGATAGCGATGATAATAACAATAATTATGTAACCATTGTATGTATAGTAACAGTGTGGTGATAGTATAGTTGCAGCATAGTCATTGGAATAATTGTAAAATTGCAAGAAAAATAACGATAAATATACAAGAACAATTGAAATAAAAATAGTAATAATAATCTTAACAACAATAGTAATAGATCAGAAATGTTGATCCTCCAATTATTTTAAACGATATAAAAGTAAAAATAATATAAAATTGTAACCCAGTACATCGAACATCATCATAATCATCGTCATCAATTATGTAAAAACTATATTTAAAAAAAATGCATTCAATCAAAATTAATGCAATGGAAGAAAGCTGAGAAAGTAGTGTACAATATAATTCGTATACAACAAATTCACAAATATGTACAACTTCTAATACTTTTTGTATCAACAGTTTTGCGACTGCAAATAATTCACGAAAAAAAAATAAACAAAAACAACCACTAACCTCTGACTAGCCTGCCGGTACCATTTTTTAGTTCCGCTAGGGTCGTTATCGTGTTGTGGCGTGTTCGGTGCGATGTTTTCGTGATCTCCGTGTGAATTACAATTGTCTAATTCCATGATTAACTGCAAGAATCGAAAAAAATCGTCAATTCACCAGAACAATTAACCTTTAATTCAACTTCTTACATGAATCTTAAGAAATGTCTATTTGTATGGCGAATGATACGAAATGATCGCAAAAACATCAATAACTTCTCTCCACGAGGAAATCGTGAGCTACTGCGAGCATCATCGCGAATATAAATTATGAGATGCTTGGGGAAAAATATTTTCTTCGATATCGTCACTCGAATCTTGCGTAATTTGCGATACCCTTTCGTCCGTTTATTGTGTCGAGAATAATTTAAACTATTATTCTACTTGCAATTTCATGAGAAAATGAATGCACTACTTTAAAGTGAATACTAATAGAGATAATGTAGCCTGAAGCTGTAAATTCAAGTGTTCAACGATTCTATTTCGAAATAGCCATTTTCTTTATCGTATACTGTAAAAGTAACCATAGTTTTTAGTAAATATTTTGCAGAACAATCGCGAAAAATGACAATAAAAATAAATTAGTCACTTTAACTTCACAGGAATCGCTCGGTTTAATTTACAAACCATCATAGTTTTGGATATTGTTTATCAGTTGCTCTTATCACTGAAACTATTTTCTTCACAAATTCGTGCATGTACGTACATAGAAAATTTCGATTAATAATTTAAAGAGATTTATTAGCGATAATATTTACATACGAGGCACAGTCCTGCAAAGTATTCTCTTATTCGTAAAAGTTATACAAAAAATACGACCACTACGTTGATAATGTGTCCACAAGCGAAATTCATTACAAGCATGGAGGAACGTACCTATCGCACTAGACTTATCAATATGCTTTTAGCGTCCTATATAGATATAAACAACGGAGTTTAGAATACTATTCTCATATAGGTTAAATGCCGACGCACAGCACTATGTCTGTCACTTGAGCACTAATTTAACACCGTTGCACGATGCAAACCTTACGCGCACTGAGGTCAGTTCACTGAATTGCGTTGACCTCCGTGCAAGTATACCAATGCAGAAAATCGAAGTGTTCCTATGCCGTTTCAAATTTTTTCGTGGCGCGCGAATTAAGCCTTTTCAAACTCGCGTGTACGAGAAACTGCGATTACTACAGGAAGAATGTATCGAAAACTAATTTCAATTCACGATGGCACAATTATTTATTTGTGTACCATCGGACATACTAAGTGCATCTTTTTTTTTTAAATGTACACAATGTATGATGTAAGTGAAAATGATCGTATTTGAATTCGTAGATAAAAAAATTGTTTATTTAGACACATGACGATACATAATTACGTAGTGTTCTTGTAAGAGATAGTATATCGCAAAATTTGTAGATATTAAAAAATTGAGATACAGAATTAAGTATCATAACGGTTAAATAAATTATTAATAATTAGGATGAGGTTGTTATAAATAGTACAATTTAGTGAAAATACAACGCAGGAAACGTGCAAAAAAACACATTTTTAAAAAGCAAGAATGAATATTCAAATAGTTAGTGATAAGTTTTGAAAATACAATATAATATGTATATTATATATGCTGAGTCTTAGAATACGTAAAGCAGTTCTACAGATCCCTAGGGGGTCGCAAACATGTTGATAGGGGTCCAGAAGTTATCAGACAAAAAAGATATAAAAGAAATGCTTTCCGTAGTATCCGTACTAACGACTCGTTAAAAAGTTATCAGTAATCGGTTAAAAATAAACTGGAAACTCAAAAATTGAAGAAGTTTTGAACAATTTTATAAAAAAATGGCAAATTTTATTATAGTTTGAACATGAGATGAATAATAAGAATTCTTAAATATCAATGAATAAAAAATATATTTAATTATGGATTACTATATTAAGAAGCAGTTTTGAAATTTACTGAATAAAAATAATTGTATTTTATTTCAAATAAGCAAAAATGTTCCTTTACCAAAGAGGTCTACAAAAAGTTTGAGAAACACTGTCGTAAAGTTTGTGGAATGCATGACATACTTAAAAAAAATCACCGATCCGTCACTACTGACATGTCCATTTTTCTTAATGAAAATGTTATGGTGATTCGAATGCAAGGAAGGAAGAGGATAATAATCAGTAAATAATGCACCTGCCGGCTAGCTGAGTTGTGAATCGCACACGTATCACTTTGACCCGTAAAGGCGGCGGACGAATTCGTTCGTAGCGCCGTGCGTAACCCGTCCGTCCGCTGTCGCCTGAACGCCATAATTCGAGGTAAAATTCCGTGCTTGGCAATTTTCGCGATTCTCCACGCGTCCGCGGTACACATCGTGTAACCAACGACAATTGAAACGCAGTCCCGAGGCCCCCGTGGCCAAACAATTACGTTGCATCCTCTGTATTGCGTAAAATTAATCCGATTTAGGTGACCTCGACACGACATAACCTAACAACCCTGTGCGGTCTGGTGACAATTACGGATGAACGCGACACGAGCCGTGTCCGTCTTTGCTCGGTTCAGTTAAACGAACGTATGCGATTACGGCTTGGAGTCTCTGGAATGCGTCAGGTAGTGCATGATTGTCGATGCACCGCCACTTGAATATCATCCTAGCCCAACCCATTTTTATTCTGTCATTTGGACCACTCCACGAAACTGTGTCACTTTAAAGTTACCAGGTTTCCTTTATTTCTTCGCTAATTATACCAAGATTCACGTTGCAATTGCTTTATGTTGTTCGATTATTTTTCTTTTCTCGCAGGATATTATGGTATTTCGATATTTGAATGATTCGAATACACATAACCTTTACATTGATCCAGTATTGAATTCAGCCAATTATCTTATGTTTTTCTTTGAATGAGTCCAACATGTTTTTCTACACCCTTAAACAACGCTGTTTCGTACGTTTATTCTAACATTCTTATCGAATTGCTTTACTTATCTTTGATTCATATTTTTTTATATTATATAATGTTATGCCTGTTCATGGTATTTTTTTAACTTATTCTATTTTTAAATGTTTTATTATTGTATAGTTATAGTTTGTATTCTATTTAGTTTTATAATTATGTTTCATTCCAATTGTATGTAATTGTTTTGTTTTCAAATTATGACGAGTGTATGCATAATTTTTTAATAAATTTCAGTTTTATATGAAAAGTTTGCATTCTATTTTTTAAATTCATTGCACCTCATGTATCCAAGAACATCACTTAAGAGCTGATATATTTTATCATTAAAATATTTATTCGTTAATTCATTCGATAAGAAAGTTTTATTTCATAAATAAATAAATTTATTATATATACATATATAATCAGTATCAAATATCAACAATGCAAAATTTCATGTTTGTATCATCTCTTTTGTGTTATGTAATGCGCATTAAATAATATTACCTAAAATCTAATAATTATTCTAATGATCTAACATTGATTACCGAAAGCAATGGTATACTAAAACATCGAACTTCCTAAGATTTGTGGCCTAAACATTTGAAAGAATTGGGTAATCCAAGAAGATGAATAATCAGGCATTCAGTTTAGCGGAAAAGCTAATTCCAGCGACCTACGTACAACAAGGCTTAAATGCAAAAAAGTCACGTGAAAATCTTATAAGACATTTCATTGAACATGTAAGGCTATATTTAAAAATCTGATAATTAAATATCTCGATGATTGACGCTATGAATTTTTTAAAAACAGCAAAAATGGCCAGAAGAGGGATGGGATGAAGCAACAATAGAAGCATTCCTTTCGGATCTATCGCAAATGGATAGTAACAATTTTCCTTCCAACTGTAGCGTCGGAGAACGCGAGGCAAGGATTATATCTAACATTGTTGCAAGGCGACATTTTCGAATGGGACATGGTATAGGTAGATCGAGCGATTTAGAGGAAGTGCAACCAAAAGCTGCTGGAAGTAGTTTAATGTATAAATTAACAAATGCTCTGGTGCTTGAAGTTATTCGATACATGGGTAAGATTAATAGTTTTAGACTGGTTAAGTGTATTGTATACACATACAATAAATTTAATAATATTTCTTATTGCAGGAGTAAAGAGTATAGCAGGCTGTTTTTTATCTCCAATGGCTACAGGCATGAGCTTGGTATTATGTATGTTAACATTTAAACAAGACAGACCACGAGCAAAGTATGTTCTATGGTCTAGAATTGATCAAAAGTCAAGCTTTAAGTCAATATTTACTGCTGGTTTAGAACCAATTGTTATCGAAACAAAAATAATCGGAGATGAAGTAAAGACAGATATGCAAAGACTCGAATCTCAAATGTCAGCTTTAGGTGAAAGTGTTGCTTGCGTGCTTACAACAACCAGTTGCTTTGCACCTAGAGCAAGTGACTCCATTGATTCTATCGCAGCACTTTGTACTCAATATAACATTCCCCACTTAGTAAACAATGCATATGGGTAAGTTTGTGTACTGAGAGAAATGTCATTTTAAATTGATTACATTTAAACACATATTACATCGTATTCTACTATTAAAGCTTGCAGAGTACAAGATGTATGCACCTCATACAAGAAGCATCGCGAAAAGGCCGTGTCGATGCTTTTGTTCAAAGCACAGATAAGAATTTCTTAGTTCCAGTGGGTGGAGCAATTATTGGTTCGTTTGACAAAAATCTTTTAGATCGCATATCAAAAATGTATCCAGGTCGTGCGAGTGCTAGCTCGATTATGGATGTAATGATAACATTGCTAAGTTTGGGAATGGCTGGTTACAAGCAATTGATAACGCAACGTAAAGAGATGTATTCGTGTTTGAAAGAAGAACTTGGAAAACTAGCAGCACGGTATGATGAAAGATTGCTAGACACTAAAGGAAACCCCATATCAATGGGAATGACCCTTCAATTTTTAAATCATCATAATGGTTTCCAACAAGTTAATATGCTACGTTCAATACTATTCCTCCGCAATGTTAGCGGTATAAGAGTAATAACGGCTACGGAAAGCAAACACGTTGTTTCACACAAGTTTGAAGGTTTGTATTGAATACGTGACTTTTATTTTTAACTAAATTCTATTTTAATTAATAATATCATGTTGTAATCTTATTTTATTCAGGTTGGGGAGCACATAATAGTAATTATCCAGTACCATATTTAACTGCTGCTGCAGCTTTGGGTATGAAAAGATCAGATGTGGATGTATTTATACAACGATTAGATAAAGCTTTGACTAAAGTGAGGAGACGTTCAGCTCCAGTTACGCCAACAGCATCTCTTGTTGGATCAAGTATTAATGGAGACACAGGAGGTGCTGGTGGACCTGGAGAATCTAGCACAGCTTCAACTAGCCGAGCGAGTAGTAAAGATAGTTTGAGAAAATGAACCGTAATCAACGCAACTGGCCAGTCGAATCAGTACATTAATTTGTAAGTAAATTATTACTTGCAGTTAACATGTGTTGGATACCTCTGAAGAGTACCTTACGTTTGTATTTTTCACATTAAAATACTTTGACTGAAAATATATCGATATGTTTCAGATTTAGAACTTCTTTCACTTATTGATTTAAAAATCTTAATCTTTCCAAATTAAAAATACAATGCAATCCTTTTTTTAGATATTTACATAAATCTTGTTATGTTATTAAGTAGAAACTTGCAATAAAAAATATATTCTACAGAGGTATGTAACAGAATAATGTGCTGATTCGCCTGTCCATTTGCGTTGTAATAACGTCATTTCCCACAAGACAAAGAAAGGGAGTTCCATGCGAATGGTATTAATACCAAAACATTAAAGCTAAATTTGAGAAAACGGAAGAACGTTAGGATATTCTATACATCCATTTGAAGAGATTAATTCGTAAGCGCTGGCCGCAGAAATATCTGTTATACTCGTTCTGTGCTATAATGTTCATGCAATTATGTTTGAAACGAAGTATATATTGTCAGATTTCTGACTTTCTTTTTCAGCATTTACTTTTACTTTATTTAATACCGTTGTACGGGACACGAATAGATCAAGTTAAAATAAGATTAATTAATTTCAATTCTTAAATTTTCTTTTTTATATTTAAATTTATTATTTTGATTTCTCAGTACGTACTGTATTATTTCCATTAGTTGTAGCTGCATCATTGTACCAACCACGTATTTTGGAAGACTTATTATTCTATACTTTCAATCGTCTTATCATAAATTAGCATTTTTCTTGAATGATTTGTTTATGGTAAAAGTTTAAAATGATAAAATTGAAACGTATTTGCTTTCCCTTAGGAGTAATATATTTATATCGATGGTCATAGTAAAAACATATGTTATTACTTGTAAAGAGAGGTTTATAGTAGATACAGTATTTGCTTCATCACACTGTTATAGAAAGTATGTATAAAAATTAGAAGCACCATACATAACAAACAATATTTTCCAGGTCTGTATAAATCAAGTGCTTTTTTTTTATTTAATGTTAAGATACAATCTATTATTTTAGAATTATCCATTTTTTATTTAAAGAATTGTGTTCGATTTCATACTACATTACGCGACATGTAATTACATGTATATTCAGTGCATTAATAATATATATACTCTTTTGTTACTTGACTATATTGTATGAAGCAACAGAATTATCTGTTCGACACTTTTTAACAGACTATGAATACGCAAAAGAAATAGCACATGTTTAAATAAGATACTGTATTGCTGAACACAATCATTTTTCAAGTGTGTGTACAAATTTTTGTGTGTATATGGAAATACACACGCAAAAACATGTATACACATAACAGAAAGGATATATATTTTAAACTTTATCTTTGAATCGTTTATTCGATATTATTTTTGTACTGTTTCATTGATGTACGTTTACAAACTTTTAATTTATAGATTCTCTTACGTTTCTAACTTCAAAAATATTATTCAAATATTTGCAAAGTTATAATGTTTAGATTACCTACATTTGCGTAAATTTTATTGGTACAATGTAATATTTATTGGTAAATATTCATATTAGCTCAGAGAAAAGCAATATAAAATACTATAATTATAGATAAATTGAGTGCATTGTTATTTTCAATAGAGAAAAAATCAAAGAAAAAAATATTTGATATTTGAAGAAGGAAGAATTCGTGTTGTATGCTTAGTTTAAGTAAATAAGTAATATTTGTTCGTTTGTAATGACTCCGAGGAATTAATGAAAAAAATGTTGTTTTTTTTGTTAATGCTAATTCATGAGAAATAGCGAAACGCTACAGAATCGTCATTCTGGGTGAATCACATATGCTATTGTAGAATGTACTATTATTATAACATTATTTAAAAAAGAAGATAACATATAGTAAGAATTATAAAAAAAAAAGACATTGTAGAATAGTACATGGTACCTCATGCCAATGACATTCCTATGTACATAAAAATATTTTACTTTTTACATTATAGTTTGTTTATGTATATTGGTGTATCATAAACATTTCGTTACTTCGTTATAGTATGATTTTACACGAAAAAAAAGGCAGGTCCGTATATATTATAACATATGCCTTTTTGTATGAAACAACGATGTTTATGGTCCTACTTCATTAATGTTTTTCAATCTTTTGTATGTATATCTTGCAATACGAATCGTTATAAAAACAATCAATGTATAGATTGCTGATAGTTCATTATTCGAACGATAATGTTGAATCAGACATCATTATTTGCTTCTTCACGAAAAATCGAAATTAAGAAAGTGAGACTAGAGGAACATTTTATATGTAAAACACGATTATGCCTCTGAAATTTTTCTAGAAAACTCCAAAAATGGAACAACAAGAATTTTAGAAATCTAATCGTATTTTTAATATAAGATACACCAGCATTCACTCTCTTAATTTGAACAAATTGTTACAGTTCTGAAGAACAAAACATGCCTTTGAATGGCTGTAAACAGTGGATACATTATTGGAAAAGTAATTTTGCTATCGAGAAAAGATGCTATATACCAAATGATATAAAATTTATTAAGCAAGGTCTACTTGTTATATTCCTAAGTTTATTGCAGTTAATGTATACTACCGGCTGTGAAACATGTTTTACTGTTATACGTTGTAAACTAAGGAAAATAATTATTCACAGTCTTACACTCGGTTATATTTTTAAGGTATATGTATATTTCGTTGTTTAGTCATAATATTCAAGGAAACCTATACATTGTCGACATTGTATATACGCAATTGTTTTAACAAAATTTTTAAAAACAAATATATAAGATATTTAAGATAATAGAAGTAAGTAAAGTAAATTACGTACATTTCAATACATATACATACGATACATTCGCTAATCCAAATATTATATTCTCCTGAATCATAATACATAACAAATTCTATTACCTAAGCGACCATTTTACACATGATGTACTTGCTTAAAATTCAGATGGAAATTGTATTCAAAAGAGGAAAAGTAACTAATAAAAAGGACACATGTACAAAACATTCAATCATGATAAAATTATAGTTAATTTTATCGCGCAAACATTGATATTTAATATTTCCATTTGTAAATTTAAACAATGTGCTAACTATAGTAATGTTATAACTACTAATCAAAGATCTACATACATACACGAATATGTAAACAGTATAATTATAAGCTCTTCCCCAATTATGATTATTGTGCGATAGTAAATGCTTTATTTGTATTATATGCAACAATTGGATAAATAAAAATTTAAATGTTATACAAAATCGTTTGATTTACCCTATAGACAGGTGCTTAGAAGAGAATACATCATATAAAAGTAAAAATGCAGTTAATTGATGCTAAGTATATTTATTTATGTAAATAAGAATAGTGAGTTAATAAGCAAAATTCAGTAGAATGTTAACAAGAAAAATAATTATTATTAGGAATTTATAATTCGTAGCAGTTTAAAATCATTTAAACTGCAGCGCTACTTTTTCGTATATATTTTGCTCAATTTTACTGTTCATTGATAAGATCGAGAGAAGGAAATGATGTAACTATAAGCATAACACACTTCTTTCATACATTTTTTTAGGTATATTTGGATATATTCTGTTCTTCAGTTTTTACAAAACAAATAGTAAATTTATGCCAAATATAACCTATTAAAAATAAATCGTACCGAACGAATGAAAAACAAAATTCTTGATTTGAATTCACAATTTACACCAACTATTAAAATATTGTTGCACCATAAGGTATCTATAATTATAATGTTTACTAATATTATGATTAAATGACTTATTTTACATCTCTAAAATCTATGTAAAGTGTTATTTTTATTGCAAAGGAAAACAAGTACATATTTAAATTTTTCTTGTATAACTATTATTGATACTTATCACATTTATTTCAGAATAAATATAATGGCTAAGATTAAAACACAAGATAGACCGATAAAAATAAGGAACAAAATTTTAAATTCCGGTAATACTAAAAAAGAAAGTACATTAAAAATGCCAGTATTAAATATTACTGCAGTTTTATGCATTGCCATAGCTATGTGGTTTAGCTATAAAGGATACCTTGAAACCAGAGTAAATGCACCATATGATGTAGAAAAGGTATGATCTGCATTTACTTTTACTTATTAAATAATTATTATTTATTTCAACTAAGTCATTACATTTTTTCAGTATACTAATATTTATTTGTTTACTTAAAAACAGCTAGTTACAGCAACCGGATTAGAAGTTGCAGACAGATATTGGGGCACGTATAGGTCAGGTGTATACTTTGGTTTGAAAACCAGAGATCCACATTCTTTGGTGACAGGATTGATGTGGTATTTCCCACATCTGTTGCGTCAAGATGGTAGTGGCCTTCGACATTGGTGTGAACAAGGAGATAGATTAGACAAGTAAATAATGTCATTGCATTGCCTTTTAGTTACCTTCTGCATTGCTAACAGCATTTATGTCTATACTGTTGATTGTTTAATTTAGATATGCCTGGTTAGAACATGATGGAAGATCTTTTGGTGTCCAGGAAATAGTGGATAATTCTGCTGTTTTAAATACTACATTTGTCAAGAGACCTGGTGGTACACATGGAGGAGATTGGACAGCAAGAATTGCTGTAACATCTGAAAATGGAATGAGGGATGGGGAAGAAATTTCATTACTTTTTTACACTGCCATTGAGGAACATACCAAGGGATGGATTAAAGCTAATCTTGGTGATGAGAACCATATAACAGGCTTAGGAGGAAACACCCAAGGATTGGGCTCCTTTACCATAGATTTTAATGTAATACACGGGACTGTAGAAGAGCACTCTTTTTTGTCAACTGTTGCCCCTGGGTTGAATCTATTGAAAGAAACTGTGCTTCAAAACCTTAGAATAGCATCTCAAAAAGGTTCTTCAAAGAAACATATAGTTCTAGCAGGTGAACAAATACCATTATCGTCTGATGAAAAAAATAAAAATCCAAATTTTATTGTAACCCAAATAACAGGAAAAATTCCTTTCGAAATCGAAGTCAGTTACGAGTCGGGTAGTTTTATAAATAGGATCGATAAATTAACTGGAAAAAATTACGATCGTACTTTGGAAAAGCAACGAAAATTATTCGACACGAAATTCGAAGAAATATTTAAATTGAGATCGAAAGGTTACACAGAAGACGAAATTGCATTCGCGAAAATGGCACTGTCGAATATGTTAGGCTCCATAGGCTATTTCTATGGAAATTCACAAGTACAGAGCCAATATACTAAAGGACCTGTGCCTTATTGGAAAGCACCTTTGTATACCGCTGTACCTAGTAGAAGTTTCTTTCCACGAGGTTTCTTGTGGGATGAAGGATTCCATGGCTTACTCATAGCAGCCTGGGACTTAGAAATCGAATTAGATATCATAAATCATTGGTTTGATTTGATGAACGTCGAAGGCTGGATTCCGAGAGAAATGATTTTGGGTCAAGAAGCTCTAGCGAAAGTCCCAGACGAGTTCGTGACTCAAATAAATACGAATGCTAATCCTCCAACGTTTTTCTTAACTTTGGATTTCATTCTTAAACACAATCGTAAGGAAATGTTGAATAAACATTATGAATTTCTCGATAGATTGTATCCTCGCCTTCAAGCATGGTTTAATTGGTTTAATACTACGCAAGTTGGAGACTTGCCAAGTACATACAGATGGCGAGGTAGAGATGGAACTACCAATAGAGAACTAAATCCAAAGACACTCACATCTGGATTAGACGATTATCCTAGAGCCTCTCATCCAAACATCGACGAACGACACGTTGACTTACGTTGCTGGATTGCATTTGCCGCCGATATTATGTTTCAAATTAGCGAAATTTTAAATCATCCGAACGATAAGTATCACGAGACCTACCAATATTTATCAGATAATGATTTATTAAATGCTCTACATTGGTCCCCAAATACGCAAATGTATGCTGACTTTGGATTGCATACTGACAAAGTATCTTTACGAAGACCAGTTCCACCTCCAAGATCGCATGCACAATCGTCAGAGATGATACGGATTGTCTCGGAAGATCCAACTTTAAGATACGTGGATACATCTTTCGGTTACGTTTCATTGTTCCCATTTATTTTGCAAATAATTGGCCCTGAGTCGCCACAGTTAGGCAAAATATTACAGGACTTAACGAATCCCAATCTTTTGTGGACGAAATATGGTTTACGCTCGCTTACAAAGACATCGCCATTATACATGAAATATAATACTGAACACGATGCTCCTTATTGGCGAGGAGCTATTTGGATGAATCTAAATTATTTAACAGTACGAGCGACACGGTATTATTCCAATATCGAAGGTCCTTATCAGGACAACGCAAAAACTGTTTATCAGAATTTAAGGAAGAATTTAATACAGAACGTCATCAAGCAATACAAAAAATCTGGATACATGTGGGAAAACTATGGAGATACTCTAGGAGAAGGCAAGGGTAGTCACCCGTTCACTGGTTGGACTTCTTTAGTTGTGCTACTTATGGCAGAAATTTATTAATTGTAGAGTTATATATTATGTATACTTACTTCCATGAGTACTACTTTAATAATAGCGAAATCAAAAGACATTGTTTCCATAAAATACGAGAAGAAAAAAAGAATTTAAAAAGGAGATTTAGAAAGATTTTCATAAAATACAAGTATACAGAGTGGATCATTAAAATACGAATCCTAAAACATTTCTGTTGCTTTTAAGAAATTATAAGAAACATTGCAATAGAGATGCATTAAGCTACACAGAAGCATGTTTGAACACTCACTTATAACATGTATTATAATCACATAAAGTTTATTATGTGTGAAGACTATTTTAATTATGAACTTAAGTATAAGTAAACATTGCAATAATACTTGAGTCTGTACAAAATAAAATTGTCTATAATTTCTATATTTTTAACACCAGTTTTGCATTTATATTGTTTTATTTATACTTAGTTTTTATAGTGTTTGCATGATGAATATATGTTTACAATCTAGGGAAAAATAGTTACAAATAAGTTAATATTAATGTAATAAAGAAGAAATATTGATTCTTGATTATTTCAATGTGAAATAGTTAAACACATAAGAAACTTTTCAATCTTGGCTGTGACTCGATAAATAAAATAGATTCTGTAATATTAAGTCACCTTGAAATAAACACATTTAAAATTTTGAAGCATTTTTATTTATTAACTCGACCAATAAATCGCCAGCGATCAATTTTATTAATCATGTACAGTGTTTCTTAATAAGTAGTTCATAATTTATGTCTTATTATTTATTGTATTAAAATATTTGATTTGATAATTTGAAAATAATGAAACTAATGAAATTTGAAATTATTTCAAATGCTCATATTTCGAGTTATATTCCATTTGATTCGACTTTGATATTCGAATTATAAATTTGAACGTAAATACTATTGGCAATCCTGCTCGTGGCTAGTAAGAAGTAATTTTGCTTCGCTTAGCTGTCAATAACTCCCTTCAGACCTCACCAGAGAATAGGTGTGTGACTGTGGGGTTACGGTTGTGAATTTTCAAAGTTCTTACATAAAATAGTGCATATTTTAAATAATTATGGAGCCCTATGATATGATAGTTAATCAGCCTGTTGTTATTGACAATGTAAGCGACACTGCCAAATTTTTAAAAAATCTTTCACTTTTTACATTCTTTGTATCGGTATGTCAAATTGAATCATACCGTAATGTCGGCTTCCTAAGTAACGCCAAAAATTTCGCACTTTCTCCTCGAAATTGCCAACACTGTTCATATTATTAACTTTCTGAAAGTAATTTCGTATCGTTCTGTTAAATTAGTATTAGTATTAATATTTCTTCCCGAATATCTCGTACAACAAATGATTTCAATTCTTTCGAAACTATACAATAATTTCGTATTTAAAATCGATACTGATACTATTACGTGATCTTTTACATATTTTAGGGTTCTGGTGTAATTAAAGCAGGATTCGCAGGCGATCAAATACCAAAATGCAGATTCCCAAACTAGTAAGTAGACCGTTTCATTCCACCTAATTAATATTCTTGACAGTTGTTCTGTTTACTTGAAGGTTACTGATATAGTCAGTAGTAACGTAACCCTATATTTTCGAAATTTTCATACGATATATTATTATTATAACATTATCAATTCAGGAAGAATGCTTTTTAGTAACAATATGAACTTATTGTAGCATTGGCAGACCCAAACATGTACGTGTTATGGCCGGTGCTTTGGAAGGCGATCTTTTTGTGGGTCCAATAGCAGAGGAACATCGTGGCCTTTTATCTCTTCGTTATCCAATGGAACATGGAGTTGTCACAGAGTGGAATGACATGGAAAGAATCTGGTCTTATGTATATAGTAAAGACCAATTAGCTACCTTTAGCGAAGACCATCCGGTTCTATTAACGGAAGCACCCCTTAATCCAATGAAAAATCGAGAAAAAGCTGCAGAAATATTTTTCGACACCTTCAATGTTCCGGCTCTATTTATCTCCATGCAAGCTGTACTTAGCTTGTAGGTGTTCGATTTATGAATTTCATTTTTTACATAATTTAGTAGTATCACAATATTATGAATAATATTTTTTTATTCAAATTTATCAGATACGCCACAGGTCGAACAACGGGAGTTGTTTTAGATGCTGGAGATGGTGTTACTCACGCGGTACCTATCTACGAAGGTTTTGCTATGCCTCACAGTATTATGAGGGTTGATATAGCAGGACGCGATGTCACGAGGCATCTTCGACTTCTTCTACGTAAAGAGGGTATTAATTTCAAAACTACAGCAGAATTTGAGATTGTTAGGACAATTAAAGAACGAGCGTGCTACCTTGCTAGTAATCCTCAGAAAGAAGAAACAATTGATACAGAGAAGTTCCAATATGTATTGCCTGATGGAAGTTATCTGAAGGTAATAATATAACTTGTTAGTAGTACATCAGTTGTAGATTATGCTTGTGATTTACTGAATTTATTTTTATAATTGTATATTATAGAGCTATTTTATATTGTCTGATTGTATACAGAATATGACACTTATTTACAATAGATTGGTCCAGCTCGATTTAGAGCTCCTGAAGTCCTCTTTAGACCAGACTTGATTGGAGAGGAGTGCGAAGGTCTTCACGAAGTATTGACGTATTCTATTCAAAAATCTGATCTTGATTTGAGGAAGGTTCTGTTCCAAAATATTGTCCTGTCGGGAGGATCAACATTATTCCGCGTACGTATGAAGTTAATGTATTTTTATTTGTAATAATACATAATATATGTTACATTCATATTGAGTAATATTAAATATTTTTTATATGTATTAGGGATTCGGTGATAGATTGTTATCCGAAATTCGTAAAATGGCACCAAAAGATGTAAAAATTAGGGTGGGTATGATATTTAATTAATACTGAAGTATTGTTTCTTCTTAAAACTTCCTCAAATAATAATATTTCAATTGTAATACGTAGATATCAGCACCTCAAGAACGGTTATACAGTACTTGGATTGGTGGATCTATTTTGGCTTCTTTAGATACATTTAAGAAGATGTGGGTTAGTAAAAGAGAATACGAGGAAGGTGGTACAAGGGCAATTCATCGTAAAACATTTTGAATTTAGTTTAGAAAGATTTAAAATGTTATGAGAAATAATTTAAGTACAACACATAAGTAATGGCACATTCAGCACAAAAATTAACATGTACCGTGTTAACAGTGCTTTTTGAATGCTTTTAATATCGCAGTTTTGTAAATCATCATTTTATCTTTTCCTTTCAAACGAAAATATATTCCAAGGAATCATTGAAATACGGATATTTATCGAATCGAAGGAAAACTCAATACCGAAGAGGAACGCAATATGATTTACCGTATATTTCGAATGGTTATCAAACTTTTTATATGCAAATATTTATTTATTAAGGTTCCTTGGAAATGTACATAAAAAAGGTTTCCAAAGTAAAATGCACTTAAATAAGTAAAACTAAGTACTATATTTATCTTTAGGTTTTTAATGAAAAATTTCATTTTAAAAGTCCATCTTTACAAGTTATACGTTTATTTTTTTTATACTATTTATAGTTATATTGTATTTAATATAATAGAGCAATCAATTTTTGTTGAACTAAAAATGAAGTGCTTTAGTTAATCAATTTAACGTTATAGGGAAAAGATGATGTAATTTCTATCTACAGTAACAATTTTGCAAAGTATTTGTAAATATGTATGCCTTGGTAAAATAAATCTATAAACTCTTTACACGTATAAATGATTACATCGATTTTTATAATCATACGATAACGAATTGCATATATGTGTATCCAGCAATTTCATATTTAAGTAGTAGCGATGTACCGTTACCGATATTGTTTAATAGCAGCTTCAATGTAAAGATACTAAAGGAACGTTGACATTGTTTCTTTGCGTTTGTATATTTTTTAACTGTGATAACATTATTGGGACTCGATTAGTTTCTAATTAATATGTTTATTCTTTAAATTAATTTCTATGATCGTAAAGACATTCATGATTGTTGTATACTTTTCGAACTACAGTATTATACTGTTTCATCATATAAATATATAATTTTATTAGTTACGCAATTTTAAGCTTTATCGAGCGGCATAAATTATATTAACAATCAGTATTGTATAAGTAATAAATGTAATATTTATACTTTTCATTTTAATATCTGTATCTTAATTTATAATAAAAAATTGCACTATTATTATCAATGAAAATTTTATTAATCAGGTAAGGGAACAATGGTATATATTGATCATGTCTTTAATTGGTGTATTGTTTTGGATTGTATGTAAATTTTTTATATTGTATACACCAGTAACCATATACATATACTAGATAGTATGTATATGTACATTTCAATATGGCGACGTCCTTAGTGACGCATCATTTAATAACATTGTATCGGCAAACACATTTTCACCTATCTCTATATTGCAATCTTAAATAAATATTGAATAATATTGTTCTTCTGGTTTTCAACAACCATAGTCTGCAAATCTGGATGAAACTAGGGAGAAGATGATTGCCGCCTCAGAACCGGTGGTAAGTCGTACATTTTCTAGGTTAGAAAGTAATCAAACAAAATTTATTTTTATAAGGTACCCTTAAAAAAATTGTATATTAATTCAGGCATACAGATAACTCATCGAACAAATATAACTATAATAATATAATATGTGTTTTTGAAGGAATATGCTCCTGGTGGAAGAAAAACAATTTTAAGGCACCCTGAACCTGTAATTAGTCAACAAGCATTAAATAATCAAACAGCAGGGGAAAGTGTTCTGTTACATAAATTAAGTCAAGTCAATATTTCAGAAAAGTCACCTGTAAGTTAACAATCTTAAATAAAGTGGATGTTAAATAGTTAATTCTAGAAAAACTGAAAAAGTTGTGTCACAGACCAAGAGAGTCATCTCTTGCTTTTTCTAGAGTTAAAAATTTGAAGTTTTTGATAAGTGATAATAATTTTGCAGAAAGAGTTTTGGATTGTACGTGAGAATGATAGATGTGGAGAAGAAGAATTATATTGCTCAGGCAAAGTTGCAATCCATTCAAAGGGTAATCAAACTACCCAGGTATTACAGACAACTTACACCTGTGAAACAGATATTAAACATGCATTGTGGTGTAAATTTCATACCAGTGTACCTGATCATTCGCTGAAAGCAAAAGATTTTGAAAGTGAAGAAAGTAATGATAAAACAGTAGAATGCATTTGTTTGATTGATTCATACACTCTTAAAGTGTTTACTGAAACTGGAGAGGATTATGTATCCAGTTTACAATTTCAGGTGATTATAATGATATCACAATTTTAGACTTTTCATTATAAACGGGTTTATAATTCTGTTGTGATTCAGGTGTCTGCTGTTTGGTCAACAAAATATGGAATTCTATTGGAAAAAT
Source organism: Hylaeus volcanicus (assembly GCF_026283585.1). Lineage (NCBI taxonomy): Eukaryota > Metazoa > Arthropoda > Insecta > Hymenoptera > Colletidae > Hylaeus > Hylaeus volcanicus. Next base: position 27,335,060 of record NC_071979.1, read on the forward strand.
CACAAGTTCCTACATCAGAAATAAGGTTTGAATTAAAAGTTTATTTTTAAAAATGTCAGTGTTTGGAAGATAAATTTTTGATAATATTTGATATTTTTTTTTGTATAGACATACATCATCATTAGATGGAAACAGATTGCAGTCACATGGTGACACAAACTTACCAGTGGCATTTTCTCTCATGCATCCTTTAGATGAAATTTGTCCTGTACTTATTAAGCATGGTATTGTTATATATTTGATCAATTCCATTATAGTATGCAAGATTAAAAGCTACAAGGTTCATACAATTATAATCATTTCAGGAAACATATCATACATGTATGATTCGAATCAACAGATTGTATTTACTAGTTCTGAACCATCATTGGCTGTGATATATGACACAAAGAGTGGTTTACATTCTGTATATAAAATACGTAAGGCTTCAGTAGAAGAGTGCCAACTGGTTTGTGGAACTAGCGACTCTATTCCTAGTATATATAATCAATCAGCGAGCGCCTCGCCATTAAATATCGGAAATAGTATTTCATATAACAAGAGTTGTACAAATAAAGGACACTTAAGTATATTTGGTAAATCACAGTTTTACTTTTTTTTTGCGAAGTCACCATTTAGAAAGATTATTACAATTCAAAATTTATGATTAACGTTATGTTTGCATTTTTAGGAGTACCAAATCCACAATTAAGTACTATAGGATTGGGAATATCGAATAGTCCGTTCGGTTCTCGAACATCTTATACTACTTGTTCCGGAGGACCGTCGCCTTCTCAGCAACAACAGCAACATTCAAGGTCACAGAGTCCAATGGCGACTATTTCGCGTTGTCAATCGCCTACCCATTCTGGTTTCTCACCTTTACTCGGTGCGCCAGCTAGTTCGTCTCTTCATCACACTAGATTACATCACACAGTTATGGCTACTGCATTAAGCCATACACAGAATAGTCATATGGGAAATTGTAGTAACATACAGCTGCAAGATATTATTACACCAAGTAAACCTTTGTATCCTGAAATTTGTCTTGATCACGTGTGGAGTGAAAATGTTGGGATTCCAAAGTGAATATTATATTAATCGATACTATTATGCTAAATGTCATAAGATATACTTAATAGTTCCACCCTTTTCTTTTAAGGGACGTCGTGTCTGGTCGGGCGTCTAAAGTTTTTCTATCATCTGATCTCGTTGGACAAAGTTACTTGTGCTATTTAGTTCCACATCGATCGCAACTTTTTCTAGTGAGACTTGAGAAAACTAACAAACAACAACAAATTATTTTTGGAATGGTAACAAGTATCGTAGCGAAGGATGCCGTCAGCGTACCAGTTAGTATTTATTAAAATTTTTTTTGTGCGATATTTTATTATAATTGTAAGCGTAAAATAAATTATTCTGTCGTAGAATTTGCATATGATAGCAACAATGGACTTATCAAACGCAGTTGTATTATATTCTGGCATGACTTATGTTGGCAAATTGCATGTAACAGGAATACTACCAAATCTAACTGGATGCAATTACTTTCTATCCAGTATTAACCATAAATTAGGCTCTCCATTTCCACGACGAAGTTCATTGATCTCTCAAAACTGCGCGGTTTCTCATGACATTAAGTTCGAGGAAGGATTGCACTTGCTAAGTCCTGTAGGAGGGAATTGCGCGAGGCCGCCTATGCTATTAGAAAATTCTTTGATAGACTCTAATTTTCTGCTTTTAAAAGAAGCAGTAGGAAATAAAGTTACGTTAGAATATGGAAGAAAGAATTTCTTTCGGATAACGCTGCCAACGTCTAGTACATCTCCTCTAGGTAAGCGTGAATTTAATTTTGTGGTAGTAGATTACACGTAACTATCGCATGCATCCTTATAAATTAATTTTGTTCACAGTTACTAAATGTTTGCAAACATTAAAGAGCGTTTTGCAAAAAGATCTAGCAATGCAATTATTAGTAAAATGGTATGGAGCTCGAAATGCTCCAGGACCTCAAGATTTCTCACCAGATAAAGAATGGTATCTTTTTCTCGTAGTTTTATTTACGTTATTGGGATACGAAGTTGAGAAGTTGCAATTGATACAAACTAATGAAAAAGATCAACTTGGCGAACGCAATAGTCCTATGGTGGCGCCGAAAAAACAGAAAACAAACAATTCTGGATCTAGTGACGATTGGATATACATGATAAATTCTATTAAGAATGGCAATTCCCAAGGTTTTATTTCGAATATACTTGGTCTTCAAAAAACATCATACTCGTTTCAACCACCTGTGCTGAGTATCGCAGAATCTACCAGCACAGGAAAAATAAATGTACAATCGATTTTATTTCCATATTTTCCATTCGTTTTATTCTCGTTGCACTTGTTATACGAAGAATTAAAATTAAATTGTGTGATGTCCGAAAGTTTACCTTTACTCGCACAGTTACTGTACCAGTTAAGTTCAGACTTGAAGTTCACGATGTACGCTCATCATTATTTTCTCGATTTCCCTTCCCTTCGACATTTAAGAAATACTGCTTCGCAAATCGGAGAGGCGGAGTTACAGAAAATCACTGTACCCAATTATGTGTCGTCAGAACCACCGAATATATTCGAAACGTTAAATAACTTATTGAATAAAGTAGAAACGGCGCCGTTTCCTTATTTGAAACATGTAAACTCAAAAACGAAAAACATTGTTTACTTAACGGCATTGGTAGCAAACGAAAACAAAGTCAACATGCTGGAAATTGATAAATTTGTAAAACACATAATACCAGTTGGTAGTCGGATAGACTTCCAGGAAAATGGAAGTAAACCCGAAAAAGAAATATTTAAAAAGATTGAACATTCTACGTCGGATAGAATAGTGTTACTGTATCACGAAATGGGTAGGTCTCTCGCGTTTGAAATATTATCAACTTTAAACTTTAATTTAAAATAGAAATATTTGGTTACAGGTATGACTAAAAAAGATCTTGATATATTGCCACCTGGTGTATCGCTGCTGTTGAAAGACGTGATGTATAGATGCAGGGAACGCCCTCCATCGAATTGGCCGATGCAAGCGTACGAATTGGTAGATCGTCAAGATTTAGCTGCGTTAAGCAAACATCTAAAATCGTCTAGATCTAATCAATACATGGAAAACGAAGGCAAAAATTATTCGATCAAGGATCCTGAGCAAGACGACGGCATGGAATTTGATGACGCTGTATGTTAGAAGAATATTTATATTCTCAATTCTAACATGTATTAATTATAATGTTTTGCAGGTATTAAAACTGAGATTCAACAAAGATCACAGGGTAGCAGAAGTTCGAAAACTTCTCAATTCTTCAAAGCCAGTGAGAATAGTAATAGTACAGAGACCAGACGTAAGCGATCATGAATTTATAGAGGAGCAGGAGAAACATTTGCACGCGCTGTGCACGAGAACAATGGCACTTCCAGTGGCGAGAGGCATGTTTACGCTTAGAACTTCGATTCCTATTATCACAGAACAATTACCAATTCCTCGACTATGCTTGACTGGTAAGAATAAAACATAATTATATCTCTAGCATACTTGAATAGTTGTAAAGTAGTATTATGCGCGTAGGAAAAGCACCGCCTCGTGGAACCACCGTAGAGCTAGCGCACATAGACGTTCCACCAAATATGAATCTATGGCCATTATTTCACAATGGTGTAGCTGCAGGTCTTCGTATTCATCCAGACGCGTCGAATATAGATTCAACGTGGATAGTGTATAATAAACAGCAGCAAGGAGAATTTGGTATTGAACATTCGGGTTTTTTAATGGCACTCGGTTTGAATGGCCATCTGAAAAATTTAGCGCCTTTTAGTATGTACGAATACTTGGTTGAATGTCACGAAGCTACCAGTGTTGGTCTCTTACTGGGATTGTCTGCAACGCATCGCGGTACGATGAACGTTTCCATGACTAAATTGTTATCACTTCACGTGGAAACACTGCTACCTCCCACAAGTATTGAATTAAACGTTCAACAGAACGTTCAGGTTGCTGCCTTAATGGGAGTTGGTCTCGTATATCAAGGCACCGCTCATAGGCATATTTCACATGCTCTATTGTCAGAAATTGGTAAATATTCGCTGTGATCTTAAGTTACAAGCAAAATAATATATATGTAGCATTGACGAACATGGTCTATTGGTAATGATTTCGTACGTTTAGGTAGACCTCCAGGCCCAGAAATGAAGAATTGTGTGGATCGAGAATCGTATTCCTTAGCGGCGGGTTTAGCATTAGGTTTAGTAGTACTAGGATGTGGAGGTGGACCAGACTTAGCTAGTATACCAGATACTTTACACTACTATATGGTCGGTGGGCACGTTAGGCCTTTCACTGGAACGCAAAAAGACAAATACAAATCGCCTAGGTAAACGTATCATCATAGTCAAACATATTTTCATAAAAATTATTTTTCTATTCAATGGATTATTCCTACTTCTTCTCGTTTTGACAATTTTAGTTATCAAATAAGGGAAGGTGACTCTATAAACATCGACGTGACAAGTCCTGGAGCAACGATAGCTCTAGGCCTCATGTATTTCAATACAGGAAATCGAGCAGTAGCAGAGTGGATGCAAGCTCCTGACACTCAATACTTACTAGATTTTGTACGACCCGATTTCTTGTTACTACGGATATTAGCTAAATCGTTAATTCTTTGGAACGAAATTGAACCAACGAAATCTTGGGTCTCCAGTCACGTACCCAATATCGTATACAAGTACAGATTGCAGAAACCAACGACTGAAATTGCACAGAACGTAGACTTGGAAACCATGAAGTTAGCATATAAATTATATATTAATAACATCGTTATAAAATTTATCTCGTACTAATTAATGTTCACTAAAATACAGCCAAGCGTATTGCAACATAATAGCGGGAGCTTGTATGGCTTTAGGATTAAAGTATGCTGGCACTGCTAACAGAAATGCCTTCAAAACTTTATACAACTATGCTCAGATGTTTACAGCGTTGTCGCATAAAACCATTGCCGAATTAGCAGGGAAATCAACTATCGAAACGTGTTTAAATGTTATATTACTTTCTGCTGCTGCTGTAATGGCAGGCACTGGTGATTTAGAGGTAAATTTGATAATTGGACAAATTGTTACATGCAATTTTCAATTATTTAATTTTTTTTACAGATTATGAGAATATGTCGGCATATCAGAACACGCGTAGGACCTGCAAGTAGCGTAGTTACGTATGGTTCTCATTTAGCAACACATATGGCGCTTGGTTTACTGTTTCTTGGAGGTGGAAAGTATACTCTTTCCAACAGTCCTAGCGCAGTAGCTGCTCTCATAATTTCTCTTTTCCCAAAATTCCCAACACACAGCAACGATAACAGGTCAATATCGACAGAAACTTGTTTATAATTACAATGTGCTAACATTTTTTAAATTAATTGTTTAGGTATCACTTGCAAGCATTGCGGCACTTGTACGTATTAGCTGCTGAACCACGCGTAATTTTACCCAGAGACATCGACAGTTGTCAGTATTGTTACGCCACGATACACTTAACATTCGAATCTGAAAAAGAAGCCGAAGGACAAGATTTGGTGCTTCAAGCGCCATGTTTACTACCGCAGCTACGCAGTGTTAAAACCATCGAGTTGAAAGATGAGAGATATTGGGGAATTGTTTTCGAGAAAGGTCATAATTGGCAACAACTTGAAAATATGCTTAAAAAATGTGAATCCTTAGACGTTAAGCAGAGAGCTGGTTGTTTGCCATACATAGAAGATCCTCATGTAATTTCTATTATTTTTATTTATCTCTGAAATTTTGTGATATGTATATATGTATACTGAAAATAATTTCTGTAAATATTTCAGGGTTTTCGAAGTTTAATAGCTCAAACATTAACAACGGAAAATGTTATCGCATGGGCTGCTCGTCCCGAATCCGTAACGTCGTTTACAAATAATAAAACGGTCTTGAATATAGTAAAATACTTTTTGCAATGGCCCAAAAAAGACAAGATTAAAATCGAGGATAGCCTAAGCTCACAATCCCATGGCAGTTTAGCTAAAAATAGTTCGGGATATCTAACTCAAAGTTTGAGCGATACGTCTGACAGAGCCAGTTGTAGTTGGAACGAGCAACCTGATTCTTCTAGCGAGAAAATGGAAATTGCTGAATTATCGTCCGGTTCAAAAAATACTAGTTGTTTGTCTAAACCGGAAGGACAGTATTCTGAAATGACGGAATTCGAAAAACAGTTCTTACATACATTTGCTATTATTGTTTATGAATGCGTAATAAAGGATAAAGTTACCCTCCTTCCCTTATGGGTAAATTTGATAAAGAGTATAGAAGTCATAGAGAAAGAACCAAACAGTTTTTCTATATGGCAAATAAAACTTGTTTCATCTCAAATATTGAAAAAGTCTTACACGGAAAGTAAAAATCCTTTACTTAGCGCAGAAAGTGTGCTCGCAATTAAACAGAAAATTTCATATATTATGGATAATTGGGAGCATGGTAATTATTGTACTTCCTGTACAATATTGATCTTTCCAGTCTGTTAATATTCTAAACTTGTTTGTTACAGACCTAAGGCCGTACATTAAATCTTACTTAACTACAGGAGAAGTTCAGAATGATTTAACAATGCTACAAAAAATGTGCTCATACTTTATATTTTATGAAATCCCTTACAAGATGGATGATCAAGCAATTTGTAAGTTTATTTGTACTTATTGATGTACTTTAATGGTTATTCTTATTATTATTCCATTTTCAGTGACGTCGTTGCTAAATCCAGAAATAAGATCGAAAACTTCTAATGTTATATTGTATAAATTGTATAAAATTTTAAAATCATGTTAAACGAATTTCATATTAATTCTTTAAATATTGTATTTTGTGTGTAAACATACCGAACGAAAACATCCATCATTGAGTTGAGTTGCATTTATGGAGAATATAGACTGATTTTTATCGATCTATTTTGTTATGTACAAAATACTATAATGTAGATAAATCTGTTTTCTTATTCGTAATGTATTATGTAATGCGCGCGAAAAAATATACATACAATCAATGTTCAAGTGTAAATAAGTTAACGATTATACTAATAGAAAATTAATTTATTCTTTTACATAAAGTAACAAATATTGTTTACAGTATAAAGTAATACAGAATGTAGTTTCACATTGTCTCATATGTACATATATACAGAAGTATTCTAGTATATTCAGAAAAATAAGTTCGACGCTCTTATACCAATTTGTTCATGTCCTCGTACAATGTATAATAAATAAAACAATTTTATTATGGTTTTCGTATTATTATCGCAAACATCCATTTCTTTAAGTTATAGACATAGCACTATAAATATTTCAGTACAGTACTGAGGAACATAATCGTGGTAAGTTATAAATATTGTATATTTTTATCAAAATACATTTAAATTTACAAACAGATAGTCAAAGTTTCTGAAACAAATACCAAATTTGTTCATCTGAAGAATGAACTTCGTCTCCTATAAAACTGTTCCTCATGTATAATAGGAGTGCCAGTCAGGTTACACAATAAGTTGTCAACTATTTCACCAACAAAAGTGTAACAGTATAAGCAGCCAACCAGGATGCCGCCAAGGTGTCCCATGAATGAAGATTGTGGTACCAGAAGATGAATCAAAACTAATTCCACCCAGACAGCAATTTTGCTGGGAACTCTGAGACCTCCAACATTGTGCATTCTATCGTGTTCTTCACAAACCACAATTACTTTCAATGCAAACAACACGGCAGAGAACCCAATAGCACATTGGGTATAGTACCCATAATCTCCAGTTAGCTGGGTCAATGAATAGCCTAAGCATGTGTACATAGCACTACATCCAAGCGATAGGATACCCAATAAGAAAGCAAAATTCATTGTTCCATACATAGGTTCTAAGTATGCGCCTTTTAAAATTAAAGACACCATATTATAATACAAGTGCATATCAGAGCCATGTTCAAAATTTGATATGACAAATGATTTCCAACTTCTATATTTAAACACTTTTGCAGCAGATATACACACTTCCTCTGCATTCCATGGAACTTGTATTAAACCGACGTATAGTAAAACCTAGAAAAATAGAGATTTGATGTTTGTATTTGATTACTCTTAAATGATTAGGTTACCTAGGAAAACTAGTGTGCAATAGTAAACAATAACTACTCACTTGTCCAATAATTGTGATTAAAGTAGCTGGTGGAATTTTGTCAAGACCAAAATTCATGGCTTGCATACCAAGCAAAACAATCCCATACTGCAAACCCTGTTGTCTTCTTTGAGCGGGCCTCATGATTTTTCATGAATTCACAAAAGTGAGAGGCAACTTTATTTCTAGAATATACCAGAATTGACGTTTTGCTTGTCCTCTGTATCGCGTGACCGTATAAAGTTCAGATCGTTTCTCTATTAAAGTGCAAATGTTGAAACGAAATAATTCTACTTGGAGGTTCTATTAAGAATATACAATATATCTGAAGTTCACAATTATCAATCAACACGTACTGTCATGTCTGTTCACTATGAGAAAGTGCATTTACTGAAATCAAACACGTCACTTCGTTCAAATAATGTGAAATCACTGACGCAATGACGCTGAATGACGATAACCAATAGAATGAAAACAATTGTGCGACATAGCGCCTCAACGGGGCAGGCGACGCTATAGCCATCTAGTGGTCAATGGGTCGAACTAATTTCGGAGTTTGGTCAGCGCCTCTATCGGTAAAACGCCCAAGTTTATCCTCGATTAGTTCCCACTGTAAATGCTAGATGGCGCCATTTGTTAATTTTTTAAAAAAAGCTTTATATCCAATAAAAAATTTATGGACAAGCATTGTAATACTAAAATATGAATGAGAATCATTTTTTAACCACTGAATTCTTTTTTTTTTTAAATAAACAAATGGGGCCATCTAACATTTAGAGTAGGACAAACTTGAGCGTTTTACCGATAGAGGCGCTGACCAAACTCCGAAATTAGTTCGGGCATTGACCACCAGATGGCGATTACATCGAAAAATAATAATTTTAATAAATATTGTATATTTCGTTCAATAATGATTTTCCGACTATATTACAGCCATTATGATGTTATAATTCAGCTAGGAAAATATTCCTTGATCTCTACTTCCTTTAATAGCTTCAAATAAACTTGATTCTAAGCCAATATGTACATGCACATTATTTGTCTGTTTTTTCGCGGATAAAACGTATATTGGACCAGTTCATGCCCATCAAATGAAAGCTGAAAGTCTAATTAATGAACAATATGCCTGTCATGATGTAAAATTGCGTGTATATATGTAAAAAATTAGATTAAATTCATTGTTCGCATACAGGTAGCCTGCATTCAATCTGGATTTAGTTCGACCCATTGACCGCTAGATTGTTATAGCGTCGCATGCCCCGTTGAGGCGCTATGTCACGCAAATAATTTCTATATGTATAATATATAAAATATATAATACCCTAGAATAATAATGTTTGAATGGTATAATAAAAATGTACAACATAATACTATACAATAGATTTAATAACATTATGAATTAAGCATACATACATTATACAATCATAACAGTACATGTAATAGATTTGCTGTAACAATACGCAATAGAACAGATACTTATAATTATAATTAGTCTAACCTATTTGATGCTGCTAACTCATAGTTAACAAAAGTATAGCGATCGTTATTATTGAAAAAGTTACAGTAAAAATCACACAAGATCTGTCTTATGAATCGCTCAATCGTTCCCACGTCTCACGGTCTGTGCAAAAGGATAAACAAAATATGTATCTCAATGTAAACGAGACCGTGGGCCAGAGGTCACGTATAATTGAGTTAAACGTAATTTCATGCCATGTATGGCGGTACAAAGGACTTAGTATAGAGATAAATGAAGCCTCTCGAAAAGGGAATGGCTGTTCGAATGTCACGATATCGTTAGCATCGATATTCCAGCCAGGAATTTGGTAAGAGGGTAAAAGGATGGCGAAAATGGATCACGGTCATTTTTTGCCACGTCGTGAGACGGTCACTCGAATGATTTTGAATTGTTAGCCCAAGGTCGAAGGGGATATAAAAGTCGGCGATTTTGTTGGTCGAGGGGAAAAAAAAAAGAAGAGGGCCGGGCGTGGCACTGAAAAGTACAGAAAGTATTGCGCGTGTATCCTACAGCGAAAGTTTTTCGACACTCGTTCGAAACACGCCCTTGTGCCCCACCTGATTCCAACTCGTGGCTGGCCAGTATGTCCTGCGGGGTATATAAGATTTCGGCTACGAAACCATCGACACGCATTTGCTTCCACACATTTCTCGAAGTATCAACCGATCTTCAGTCTCCAGCTCCACAATGTTCTTCAAGGTATATATTACATTACCAAAATCATTAGTTACATATCGGATGTAGATCCGTACATCGAGTACGATCGCTGAGATAATATTCTATTATTTTAAGCCTTTTATGTTCACACGTGAAAAATAATCGTATTAGAAGAATATTTACCAATATATCGTGTAGCGTTCAGACCAAAGAGCTTAGACAATCGAAGGCACATGTGCTCGTGTGTTGGCTTACGTTGGCACACATTGGAGCACATGTGTCTTCTGGTATCTTGCCTAACCAACCTATTATATGACTTTCAAAGTATAGAGGATCTCTAAATATTTAAAAGTAACTCTATCTTCAAAAAATTCAAAGCCTACTACATTAACAAAATCTCCCATTTTTGTACAGATCATGATCCTCGCCTGCGCTCTGGCAGTGAGCAACGCTGGCTTATTGGCCCCGTATGCAGGACAATACACCTTGACAACAGGAGCGTTGACATCGACGTCAGACAATATACTCCGCAGCAGTGGAAATCTGGCTCAAATCGCGACCCAGTCGAAGACAATTGCGACACCTTTCTCGACTAGCAGCAAATCCGACATCCGTGTGACGAACCCAGCTATCTACGCGCAGTATGCTCATGCTGCTCCAGTGGCGTACGCTGCTCATGCTGCCCCATTGGCGTACGCTGCACACGCTGCACCCCTCGCTGCCCCCATAGCCCACTCGAACCAACTCCTCGGCGTCGCATACTCCCCAGCCGTAGCTGTATCCCACATGGCCTACAGCAGCCCCATCGGCGTCTCCTACTCCTGGTAAACGGCTCTCTCAATGGATCATCGTTGCACTTCTATCTGGACGCGACAACCTTTTGTACAACGCTGTACTTTTAATGTAATCTGTCTATGATTCTATTTATTAAATACAGTATACAACACTGAACGTGTATAGAAGCGTTTATTGTCTCTATTCCTATATCTACGAGTCCCTTGGAAATTGTACAAATATCGTTGTACGGAATCGTACAGCCTAAAGCCGGCGACTGACTTGCAACAGAACGCTGTAACGTAACTGCTCGGCACGAATTTTACGGTTCGACACCAACGTTACATTACAAGGGTCGTTTTTGGAATCACGAATGCTCGCTTCGAACTCTCGGCTGAATTCTCTCTCGATGCTTCCTACTCGGTTCGGTGAAAAGTAGACGATCAAAGAGGTTCGTCAAAAAACCGACAGACCAGTTCGTCGCTCGGTAATCCGCCAGACTAAGCGAATGCTCGCGTTACATTACAATGTTCTGTTGCAAATAATAGAGCGTAGCACGATATAATACTAGAAAATACGGTATGCTACTTCCACTATAGGTGCTTTCGAAATGAACGGACAGATAGTATCGTAACGATTTTACGTTTATTCGATTTACGATTATTACATCTTGTGACATGTAGATCGTTTGCGTCGCGACAACGATTCGTCGTCGTCACGAACGTAAACGCGTAGTTGACAGAGCCGAAGGATCAAGCTTCCGCCTGACCTTCAACGATCCATGGTCGTTCTAGCGTGGCCTTTAGATAACCTTTAGCGCTCCCAAGCCGTTCAAGGCCAAACCGTTAAGTCCTATAGGCGCTAAGCCAGTGGTGATTCCAGTTCCAGCTGCGAGGGCAGTGGTCAGTCCAGGGGCGAGAAGCGTGGGCCCAAGAGCGGCGGTCACTGGACCTGAAGCATTACAGAGTTGTCGTAAATATCCGTGGAGCATCGGGGATGTTGCGAATGAACGAGATCTAAAGAAGGACTAAATAATAGAATCGTTAGTCTGCGTAGTTATCACATTGTTAAACAACGGCCGTTATATTCGACTAACCTATACTATGATTGCTATTCATACGACTACGCGTAGTTGTTGATTGTAGTTGTGAATGTTGTTGTTGTGTTGCCGTAGAGAACAGATCGGTGAAGTAGAATGACAGAAGGAAAGATGAGAGAAGCGTGTCGGCAAGCGATTGCCAAGCGTCTAATGTTTTCGACGCCCTCGACTGAAGTTGAGGTTATCGTCTAACGTCGACGAGTGGTGGTGCCACTATGCAGCAGCAATGTAGCAAATCGGTACTTGATGATAAAATAGGGCGAAGAACGGAGGTTAAAGTGTAGTCGATGAAACAAATATGGCAATCTTCTCGAATAAGTTTCGACTGCAGTAGCCTATAGATTTTACGAGATAGCTATATTTGTTCCGACGACTGTGCGTGGGCGGCACCTTGCGATCAGGTACCTGCAAGAGCAGTATTTGCGACCACAGACGCGGGCACAGCGGTCGCTGTCACGATTCCAGGATTGTTAACGCGCACGTCCGCGTCCCTGGCGCTACTGAATGGCGTAACTATGCTCTTGGAGTAGGCTGAAATGGCACCTAAGTTACCGATACCCCGAATAACGTTGGAGCTGGACGCTGATAGAGTCGGTAGCGTGAGCGTGGCCGCGGATAGAGGAAGGCCTGCTGCCGCCGACTGCACCGCTAACGCCGCGGGCGCAGTTGCGAGCAAACCTCCGCTGATCACGCCAGCCTGTGCCACCGCCAGCAAACAACCACAGATGACCATGAACTGAAAAGCAAATTTCAATATTAATCGACAGCCAATTGTTTATCATTTTCTAAAAATTACAGCAAAAAGCTGTTTGAGTAAAGTCTAGAAATTGAACGCTGTCATCTCACAAGATATAACTCCTAAAGAGTCTTATTTGACGACCCTTATTTGATTACAGTATAGTAATAGTGATTTTTTGGGGCAAGTTTCACACGATACTGTTACTTACCCTGAACATGATGAGAAGTTGGAGTAGATCCTTCCTTTACCGTTAAGAAGCAAAGTGCAGAAACGAATTGAATGCATATTGGAAATCCGTCTGACTATTTATACGTGAGCTCTAGCAACCCTACCTGGACAAGTTGAAATATTTTTTACCCGAAAACTACTCGGTATCGAGTGTCCGTCGACCAAAGGCAGGCATATTGTATAAACGGTTCATGGCGAGCCGACGTTGCGTCACGTATATGTAACTGGAGCGTACTCGATACCCCTAAACTCGAGAGGATTGTCACGCATTGCGATCCTTCTTGACGCTCTTAGACAGAATGTATTTTTTAACAAAACTGCAATAGTTATACATATAATGCCTTCGATTTATTAAACAAAAAGTGTACAATTTTTTATTCGATCCAATAAACATTTTTCCAATCAAAATCATCATCCAACAATTCCAAATATTATTAGAAATGTTTAACTATTGTTTCGTGGCACTTCAAGCCCTCTACCTCGTTAGAATTTCCTTTGCTTTGTAAGCTTGTAAGCTTTTAAATGTATACACGCATACCGGTAATTAGAAGACAAAGTACAGGGAGACAGTTCGTGCAGTTGCTCAACGCGAGTATATCTTGAATTGCGGTCGATACGTGTCGTTATTGAGCCCGGCTATAGAATTACGGTTTAGCCATCGTACAGAATTACACGATGAATATGCTCTAACCAGGATCGCGAATCGTTTTATCGCAGATAGTGTCAAACCATCGCCAGGACCATTGCCATCTAACCGCTTGGACAAGGCACTGCGGTGTGTTGTACTATCGATTCGTGAATTTCGAATTAGTGTTTGTTTACTCGCTGATTATCGCACGAGCGAACTTTGATTGTAGTTCTCTTTACTAATTATTCAAATTTTCACTAATTCGGAATAGAAATTCTATTGGAGCAGGCCTTGTCTTTGAAAAACGACCGACCGATTTTCTTTACCTACGTAAAGTTAGAAATAAGTATCGTAGAATGCTTATAGTAATTGTCGTTTGTTTAATCTAAAAGACTGATTAAGAAATCAATGAAAGTGTGAGATCCTTGTATTTGAAGCTAGGTAGAGCAGGCTACATCGACTAACGACTCGATACATTTTTATTTTTATCATCAGTAACGTTCCCGTAAAAAAACTATGTTCTATTTTGTCTCTGTACACAGTGCTACGCATCCAAAATGGTTATTTAAAAATTGTCTAAACTTCTTAACTTCGTCGTTTCGATTTTCGTGGAAAATAGCTATCTGACTATCGGAACGAAGAATCGGGATCTAGATCGGAAGAGAAGACCGAGAGGAAGGAGAGCGGACGTAAATGAGAAGTGAACGGGAGCACGATCGGCCGGTCGGTTGCAATTACGCAATTGACATTGGCAAAGTGTAACAGTACGGGCACGGCCAAGAACTTCGTGATTTCATAAGTAAGCCGCAGGCGAAGGAAAGCATTATACTTTGGTAAGCTGGTACACCGCGTCTTTTTCGTTTCCTAATCCAAGCCTTTGGGCGTCGAACGTTGCGTTGTCCTCCCAACTTCCTTCGCGCTGCGAGGTGTCGCGTATATAAATTCGCTGACGCGAAAAAATAAACGACCCGGCCAGTTGCGAAATAAAATTCGCTGGCTGTTCAACACGACCAATATATAATAAAAGGAGCGAAATTGACGCGACGATATAGCGTTTAAATCTTGAAATGACATAGACTAAACGTAGGAGAATTATTTCACAAAGTAAGCGACCGTGACTTTTAAGAAAGTACTATATGGGAATTTTACTATCTAAAAGAGGTAGAAAAGATAACTCTTAGTACAGAGAAAACTCTTTTGGCTTGAAAGGCTCTCCCGATTTATTAACTCCTTAAAAAATTTCATACAATACTGTATGCTCATAATTACGTGATGTCAGCAATACTGGCAACCCCTCGCGTATCGTATCAACTTGCAGACTTAACTTTACACGAATCGAATTACTCCTTTATCGTAATGCAGCCTGATATGAGATTCCACGTCCCACCTGTAGTACTGACTCGCATCGAAGAATCGCTGGATAATAAGTTCGCTTGTATTTTCGTAATCCCTGTTATGTTTTCCAGGGTTGAAAAAACCAACACACGAGCAACCGTCAGCGCAAAAATGTCAACTAACACAAGTATATAGTACACGAGTGTGCAATACCTCTTATTTTTGGTTACTCCGCCGCCGTAGTTGCCTTCTGAACGTTTACGCTAGCACTGCTAAAACATACGTATCTCACGCGGAATTTAGGATTTTTCACATTTCAATGTAAGCCTCTCGTTGAACAAAATTTGAGACGCGTTACGAGACGCGTTTGGTCATTTTTTAACTGTTTTACGCATTCTATTACCCACTCATACCATGTAAACGTAACGAACAACACGTACATTTATTATATAGAATATTCTTCTCTCGCATTCATAAAATTAAATAAAATCAAATACTTAGCTAAGAGCGGTAACCAATGTCCTCTAAAAAAAAGTAAAATAAAAAAAAACAGACTTCTGTTACAAATTTGAAAGGCGTTCACGAAGGCAATCGTCCTTACTAATCTATAGTACAATGATTACGAACGTCGAAAGCGTCTAAATTGGCTCTCACATGAGAGATTTCCCTAAGTAACAACTATGTATGCACGACGATAAACAATATGCTGCTACTAAAATATCTACAATAGCTGGGAATTAAACGGAAATGTGTGGCTCGAGAGACACAGTTGCAATACTCACACATTCACATACCAAAGATAGACAATGCTTTACCAGATAAATAATTTTGAGTACAGAAGATAAACAATTTTTCATCCAATACTTGTTCGATCAAAATTACGATGAGAATTGTATCATAAAATTTTACATAAAAATAATAACTCAATCAAATAAATACTATTAACATATCATCATACAGAGTTTCTATTCATAATCTATCGTTTCATTAAAATTCTACCCATCTCCGGCACAAATCCGTCGGGTACAGAATAATACAGAAAGCTTCGTTTCTCGTTGTATAACGTTTATCTCGCGAAGACACGATGGTTTGCCTCGCGAACGAACTTTCGAGCTTTTTCTCTAGAAAGGAAGAAACGCTTAACGATTAGAACATAAAGAAGAATACGCTTCACATGGACGTTGGCGACCAGAAATTCATTTCTCTTAACTCCGATGGTTTTGCTTGGAATACATTCGAGTAGATCGCCGATTTTTCATTAGACCTTTCTTCGGTCCCCACGTAGGTAAGATTCTGCGAGGATATAGATTTCTTTCGACTCAGCGACCTGGGTGGCGGAGCTAGCGCGTCCAAGCCAGTCTCGTCTTCTTCGTCGATTTTTGCAGGTACGATTTCTCTGGACTGTCCCAGTATACTCGCCAAGATCCAGCCGCCTTGATATTTTTCTCGATCGGGAAGAAAAGGGCCCGTGAAGTAGCGATTCGATCGTCGACGAGCTTTAGGCGAACTGTCTGGACTCACGCTAGGTGAAGCTATCGGAGTGGCTGGCAAAGATTTGCTGCCTTTCCTCGGTGGAACCTCGGCCGTTTCGGCCGTGAACGTCTTCTGGAATTTGTTGGACATCATCTGATTGGCTACGTGAACGATCGATTTTCCGCAAAGTGCTGGCCCACTGTGAAATCCATCGTCCACCCCTTGAGACTTTGCTTTTGCGACTACGATTTTCGAATTTTGCTTAAATTCTGAAATCAGAAATGAAATACTTAACTATCACGATTATATAATTAGACGTAGATTAATGAAATTTATAAGAGTTTTAATATCGAATAGAATTGTCCTCGTTTAATTTAGGTAAAATGTTCTTCATAGGCACCTTTGCTCGCTGTTGTAGTAGGTATAAACGGTTGACACGGCAAAGGGTGCTTGCTGAAGTCGATTTCCTGATTCTTCTTCACGTCTGATGCTAATTGTTGCTCTGGTTTCACATTGCTCGTCGACGACGAGATGCTCTGCTCGCTGAAAACCTGGTCAATCGGTCGATACTCTGGCACTCCCGATAGGCGACTCTGAGTCTTCGGATATCGTATGTAGAAAAAACTGTCGTCGTGAGACGGCGGGCTGAACGTACTCTCATCGAAATCGAATCTATGCAAAACAAAAAGCAATCACGTTAAGAACATGACACATCAATCTTCAAACTTTCAGATTTGATCTCAAGAATGTATCTTTAAACAAATAAATGTTTTACGCGTGTACAACAGAAACTTTCATTGTGTTTTAACTCGAACATACGGACCGAGAAGGAGTACAGTAAACAGATGGACAGTTTTCCTGAGTTATCCGTACCTTACCCTTCACAAAGCGCGTGTCTGTGTTCCAGATCTAGGTACCAAACAAGTGCCAACGATGTTATTCGAGCAACGTAATTCGACGTGTTACACGTTCGATTATTAGCGAATCACCCACGAAATTTGCAATAAACTCGATTTGCTCTGCACGCGCGTGATAGCGTACGTCATGCGCCCGAGCGAACGCAGAAAAAAAAACGTTACTCGATCCGAGTTTTCCACATCGGTATATATGTATATATATATATACATAATACTGTAAAGGCGAGTAAAGAAAGAGCGAAAACGAAGACTGTGCGACACAGCAGAACCACGAGGGCGAATTCGTGAACGATCATGAGTCCAAGATCTAAGAATAGCGGCCGCAATGCTCGTGCAACGAGCTGTCCAATCGTGTTGGCCAAATTCCGCCTGCAAATATTCTCACCCGCTCGAGAATACATCGAAGAAAAATGAAACAACTCGATCTCGCAATAGAGTGTTTCGAAGACAAAAATATATTGTTTCGATCGACAAACTAATTGTTTTACGGGCTCGAGGCACCTTCGAATGTAATTAGGTAAATTCGTTCCAGTAGATAGCAGATATTTATGCGAATACATGGAAATAAGCAGGAAGTAAAACGTACGGATACGTCATAGTAATCTTTATGTTTGGTGTGATTATATCGTTATCGCCGTAGGCAATAGCTGTCGCTATCGCGCATAAACACATCTGTGTATCTACTTATTGATAGAGATATTATATTTATATACATATACATCGATTAAGAGTTACAGCATCGATACGTAGCGTCATCATAAAATGGCGTTTGCACGACATCTAACGGTAATAGTCGTAACATCGATGTTATGATTTCAGCGTTATTTGGTCGGTTACTTTGTATTTGTTGACGCTATACAAACGCTAGTTTTACGAAGATTATCGATGATTTATAAAGATTCAGAAGAATACGTACCTATTGTCAATTTTTCCCTTCATCCATTGTGGCAGAGATATTCCACTACCTAGCGATCTATCTTGCCTAGTAGAACCCATTTTGTGATTCGTCAGTTGTTTTCTTTCCGCGATATAGGCTCGAAAAAGGGAACAGCTTATTTATTGATTGCTTCCGTTAGATTGTATTCCGATGCATGAATTTTGAATACTGTTAAAGAATTATCCGTAAAAGAGGTGTCTGCCAAAAACTTCTTGTAGAACGAATCCTTTTCTAAGAGATCAACCTGCCTGTTGTTCTACCGACCTACGCATAAACAAAATGTTCCATGCGTGTATTATGTCTGCATTTTATCTTCGATCGTTTTTTTAAAAACAAAGGGACAATAAATTTGCGATCTTTTGTGAAATGTCAATGAACTTATTTTTTGAGACATTCAACCCTTTTTTCGTACAACCCTTTTTTCATCAATGTTATTAGTACTGATATCTTAACACTAATAATTCATTTGAGTGATTGACAAGCTCATAAATTAAAAAAAAAATCTATGACAATTTTCGTAATATTGATATTATTGCATTCAGATTCTAGTTTCAATTTTAAACGAATAATGAATCAAAAGTTTTTTTTAATCCGCATTCAACATTTATTATCTAGTCGGGAATTTCCGTCCAGTTCTACTTTACGGAAACCTAGTCGACGTTCATCACTCCCTCCTCCCAGTGTCCTCTTCAACTAGAACCGAGTTTTCTATTTATGCGATCGACTCATGGCAAATCACATTTATTAAGCCAATATACGTTTGCACGGGTCGATATATCAGGGTATAGACGCGTTTATATGCTTATATGTATATGCGGGTATCCTACGCGTAAAATGACAATTGTCCACAATTGTCGATGCGCTTTACGTCGACTCGGATAGTGCACGGAAGTTTTAAATAGGGATCATTGAAACGCGCTACAAATATTTAATCATATGATAGACACACAAAACGAACAAGAAAATAGAAAAATACCGCTCGATTTAATCGTCGCGAGATATAAATGAGACGCAGCGTAGTATTTGGGACGAGTAACGGATTAAATAGGAGGAACTCTACCAAGATACTCGTAGTGTTCCATATCGCGACGACTGTCTTTCAACATCAAGTATAAACAAAATATTTACCTCGATGAAACGACGCGTACACTGGTCGACTGTGTACTTACTCGATTTTTACGGCATGGTGAATATTTCCGTAAGATTAATAGCCCCATAATTACGATATTTTTACAAGACCTTGGAAACGGTAATTCCGCGATTCCGAAACGATACAATCGTCCACTATTCACGAGTGACACAAGCTCGGAACACAATTACAATTACGTTGTTGCCGTGTCAAGGAAGAGAACGATTCGTCAACTAAAATTCCCTATTCCTAAAAGATTTCAAAGTAGATAACTAGACAAATCTAGGGTAAACATGAAACAACTATATCAAGACTGATATGAGATCGACCAATGAAAATGAGTCAATCACTGTATGTGTACATATAAATAATAACGAACAAATTATAATTTTATTTAGCTATACAATCTTAATAATAAAAAAAATATATTAAAATAAGTAATGGAGATCGTCGTATCGACGTAGAGGACTATTGGAATTTTATCACGCTCTGTTTACATCCAACTTCACCATCCAATGGAACGATTCGATATGAAAGTTTGTCTTTCCGGCGCTAGTATGTCAGCCTAAATGCTCTTCCGGTTGTAACTGCGGTACCGACAGTCAACGGTGAGTTTGTTGAAATCCGAATCGGTTGGAATCGAGCTTAAATAAGCAATTTCCAATGCGTATTTTGTATTAGAATTATCTTACTCATCCTCTGATATCCTAATGAATATATCTTTTTCGTGTTAAAATATGAATAATAATAATATTTTTTAGTAACAATGAGTTAACCTGTTTTGTGTTTGTGTGTGAAAGAGCCACGTGAGGTGGCTGTCGTGTATCAAAAAAGTGTCTTGCTATTGTTGACTCTAAATTATATTAATGTGTACATTTGTTGATATAGGTAACCAGCAACGATGAAATTTAACCGTCTTGTCACCTCCTCGCGGAGAAAAAACCGAAAAAGGCACTTCACGGCGCCCTCACATATTCGTAGGAGGCTTATGTCAGCTCCTCTTTCTAAAGAACTTCGTTTGAAATACAATGTTCGTTCGATGCCTATTCGCAAGGAGGACGAAGTCCAGGTAATTAATTTACTTTCGCAAACAATCGTGAAAGATAGTGTTCGTAGAATCGTTCTTTAAATTGGTTTTCTTTTTGAAGGTTGTTCGTGGTCACTACAAGGGTCAACAAGTAGGCAAAGTTGTCCAAGTATACAGAAAGAAATTCGTCATTTACATTGAAAGAATACAACGTGAGAAGGCTAACAGTGCTAATGTGTATGTTGGTATTGATCCATCCAAGGTAAGAAGCACTTTTTTCCTTATTCTATAAATCTAATTGATCAACCCTTTACGACTCGAACATGACGTTAATTTTACGTTAATTTTAATGATGATCTAAACCATTCACGTAGATAGAGACACACGGTTAGATAATGCCAGAAATCCTCAGGGTTTTCCTGTAGATTAATGAATTTGTCTAACTTAGTCTCTTTGATGCAGAGAAATTGGCACTGATATTACTACTCTGTTATTTATTGTTACAATGTGTTCCAACTGTCTTCTAATAGTATTTATTTTTTATAGACTGTTATTGTAAAGTTGAAGATGGACAAAGATCGCAAGAAGATTATTGACAGAAGAAGTAAAGGCAGACTTGCAGCATTGGGCAAGGACAAAGGAAAATACACAGAAGATACGACAGCAGCCATGGAAACTTCGTAAATTTAGACTATTTCATTTATGTATTTCAATAAAAATAACATTGAAATCCGTGTTTGATCTTTGATAGTTTAACACAACGTGCTAGATCCTTAAAGCTCAAGTTAAACAAAATTTCATATCGAAAATTTTGCATTCAGATAATCGAAGTAACATATAGCGATAGAAACAAAGATAAGTATAAAAATTAAAGTCTATTGTTTTGAAACTGCAAGTATTCGTAAAATGTACACGAACAAATTAACTACATCAAGGTAAATATTGATAGTGGCCAATATATACTCTTCTGGAGAGAGAGTATGCATTATCAAGCGGGTATCAAAAACGATAAACATAGACATTATTATTGCTCCAGCAATTCCCAATGTCAATTCCAACATTGTACTTTGGAGGAATATTTGCATTATACCACCCAGCAATAAGATCCAAAGGCCAATGAACAATCTATAAGTAGAACATCAGATTTTCAAAATCGTGATAAATATTAAAATAATAAGAAAAGAGGAGTAGAAATATACCCAGAAGTTGAGAATGATAGCTCTTTCTTGCTCTGAAATGTGTAGACTGTCAATCCTGCCGTAACTGTTAATGTTATGAATAGTGCTTGCACAACTGTGGTAACATCATACATTGACACCAGTATTCCAATGGTATAGGCTTTTGACAATGTCTGTATTAAAATCATAAATTATTTATAGTTTTATATCAATAAAAGAATTCTTAAAAGACAGCACTATACTTACAAATAAAGTCAACAGTAACAAGTTGACTGGGTGATCTCTTCTTTTTACAAACAAAACGATCAGAGTTCCCATAGTCATGAGAAATGACAAAATTAATGTCCAAGGGCTAAAATAATTGAAAAATAAATGTTTTTATTGGAACATACTGTGTTAAAGGCAAACATCATTGAGAAGTACTTACTTTTCTTGTATAAAAGTTTTAAGAGTTTGAAATGACATAAGTATTGTAGCTATCATTACAGTCATTAAAAGTTGAATGCTCAACAAGCCGTATACCTTCCGGAGAAAACCTATAAAATGTATAGTTGGAATATAAATTAAAGAACAAATTGTTTGCAGTAAGAATAAGATGATTTTTAAATTAATTATGATCATTCTAAAGCTAAATTTAATTCAACTAATGAAAGTAATTAATTACCTAATCGTATGTTGATATTGGCATTGTGAACGCTGTTATTGAAAGCGAAGTCATTTTCAATTCCATCCATATCCTGCTCCTTTCCCCCACTCTCTACATCTTCTTCTATTAATTTCACTGTTGCACTAGTCATTTTGTGTATATTCGTAATTGGCATTAAACCACTTTTAAAATAGTATTTAAATCTTTAATAGACACTCGGGAATGAAATATCGAATTTATCAAACTGAAGTAGTAACCATGGTCAAAATCGATTTCAATTTATATATACTGACACACTGTCGTAGTGGTTGCGAGGAAATGTAATTACAATTGACAATCGCATCAATTCTATATAAATGTTATCTTTTCGTCAGTTACTTTCAATCGTTATCTCGTAACAAGCACTCTCACGAAGTATTTTTTGAAAATTGTATTCCTTGAAAGTTGCATAAAATAAAGGTGTAATTATATGAAAAACCAATATGATTAACACTTATCGACGATCTACAGCATCAAAAACACATTTATCTTGCTGCAGCAGCGAAATTTAACTTGACACAGCTGTTACTTGGTTACTTTATTTTCGTTTGATTTCGGCACTAATCGGTAACAACCGTCGCCAGTCGACTGCACGTGACGATTTGACATTTTCGAATCTTACTTGAAAGAGATTAAAAACTTTCAAGGCTGTAAAAGTACAAATTGCTTCGAATATTATTTGCAATCAAAATTAACGAAAATAATTATTTAGATATAAAAAGTGGGTGAAGTTAGAAGTGTAACTTTTTGGACACAATGGTGAAATATTGGTGCACCCACTTTTTATATCGAAAAATCTTATTACATGTTCGCAGCCATTAGCTCGCTATTACTCGCGCCGAAAGATCGTTCGACATAAAAAGTGGTTTCATATTCTCTTGCCTACTTCTTTCTGCGTGGAAATTTAACGCAAACGTTACATTAATCTGACGTCGTGTAAGTTACACTTAAAAAAAAAAAAAACTTGTATTTGTGCGACTAATGTAAAATTTTAAACAAATGTCATAGGAAGGTTTTTATTATTTATGTTCGTATCTTAAACATCGCGTATAAATTGAATAGGTTTGCATTATTTGAAAATGTTTAGGTGGATGGGGTCATTCGTATAAACATACTTGAAAAGTAAATGGCACATCTGTCCCTCAATTTAAGTCTTGTTGCTTCACATGTATATTTTATTCAATCATTTTCAATCGCTTTCTTTTTAACGAAAGGTTATGCTTGCTCTTATGATGTTTCTTTATAGAAACTGTATTAGCTTCACTTGCGCTGATGTCTTCGATATAGTTTACTACGTCGTTTGTACATTGATTTGATTTCAAGACTGGCTCTTCAAATATCTTTTGGCGTGCCACGATTCTCGTCACTGGTTTGATATTAACTAAGAAAAAAGAATTAAGTAAATTTTATGTGCCAAAAAGAATGTTAATTTAAAATGAACTCATTAATTTTTGAAGTATATACCTGTTTTATAGGGCTTTCGAGATTTACCAGTACTAAAGACACAGGATAAGTGATCTACATCTTTCAATGTGATTTTGTACTTGTGGTTTCCAAGCTTTAATTTTTTTTCTGTTAAGACTATTTTCTTTCCTATCAATTGTGTGTCAACCACCTGTATGTAATGCACTACTATGCTGTAATTCCAGTAACTTTGTAAGAAAATGTATATCATATGCAACTTACCATAGATGGAATGTCTAAGAGAAAGATATCATCTTCATGTATATCTTTAAATACAAAAGAAGGTACGCCTATTTCATTGACTAAGTTTTCCTCTTTTATGAATTCCTCTATCTGTGAAAAAGAAGAAACATCAGAAAAGACTGGAAGCTATAAAATAGCATGGCTGAAATTAAAAAGAATTTTTATTTTTTACATTGCATGGTCTACTGCGCATTGCTGAACATTCAACCACAGTTTTCTCAATTTCTAAATTTCGATCGTTTTCGTCATTATCCAAAAACGATTTGTCTTTGATTTTCGAACATTGTTCAGAACTGCTGCTTTTATTATCTGGGCAACTTGTAATCCTCTTTGAAGACTTTTCTGAAGTATTCTGACTATGATTGAATGTTGTATGCAAATCTTTTTTAGGAGAACTCGTATGTGTATGCTTGGAAAAATTGTCATCAGTATCTGAAAGTTTTAAGGATAGATCAGATTCTTTGTTATTAAACGAGTTTTTCCTTTTTACACAATTTTCATGTGTTTTAATTCGCGATGCATATGTTTCCTTTCTATGTTTTTTATCTTTATAATTATTGCTCTCCTTTGGTTTCTTATATTGTGTCAATTTTGTGCTATTGAAATCTACATTTTCGTTTTCATTGCTTGATGAACTTGAGGATGCTTCAGATCGTTTCAGTAACTTGTCTCTCATATTTTCTGTGTTACTGTAAGTATCATCATCCTCACTAGACTCGCTATCGATAGTCAAATTTAATCTCCTCAATTGCTGCAAACGTCGTTCGGTAACGGGAGACATACTATCATCGATGTTTTCACCTGCTTCCACAGATTTCAACATTTCCTCGTCGCTATCATATATCATGTTTAATTCTGTATCTGTACAATCATTTGGTAATGATTCATTGCATGAAATGATTCTGTACCTCTTCTTAATGATCTCTGAATGAGTAACTTTGGGTTGCAGTCTCTGTCTTTGTAGATTGTCCTGATTCTCTTTGCTATTTTTTACATTTTTAGGTGTAGATAATGTTGTGTCTTGAATATCAATTTCATCTGATGTATTATGATCACTGGGTATCTCTATATCTGATGTATCCTGACCATTTGATATTGTTTCATCTAATGTATTCTGACTATTAGATATCATTTCATTTGATGTATCATGACTATCAAGTTCCATTTTCTTTGGTGTATCGCGACTATCTGATATCATTTCATTCAATGCATCATGTGTACTGGATACTATTTTATCGGATGTATTATGACTATCGATTATAGTTTCATTTGAATCATTATGATCATCAATCACCATTTTCTCTGATAAATCATGATTATCTGATGTATGATCAATCTGTTTATCATCACAGATTGTCAAGCTTGTTTCTACCTCAGAGTTACTTTGAACATCCACAATAGAAGAGGTAATTTGCATACTTTGGCAAGTTTCTTGTGTATCTTTTTTTATTTCCATACACATTTTGTTTTCTGGAAATTCTTCTTCTGTATCTTCTTCTATACCTGAATCTTTTGGTTGATTTGTGCTGCCAATATGCAAAGATTGAATTTGATAACTTTTGTCATTTTTGTTTTCTTGATTTATTGAAAGTTGATCAGGACAATCAGAATGATTCTGATCTGAGTGCATTTCTGCATTTGTCAAAGGTTTGTTATTCTCTTGAACTACATTATCATTGATCTCTAGAGGTATCAAATTTTCTTTTATATTTTTTCCTGCTGCACATCCTTCTTCTGATTGAAATCCTGTATTGATATCATTTGTTATAGAATTTGTTTCTCCCACAGACTTAATGTTTCTTCTTCTTTTTCTTGGAGTAGTAGTACTGCATTCTACCTGATTGGAATCTGTTGTCTTAATATGTAAGTCTATACTTTTCTCTGAGTCATGCTTTTTTTTATTCCTCAATACTTTACTCTTTTGGATTGGAGTATCTTTCTTGATACAAGTTGCAGAGGATTCATTATTATTAGATTCATTTAAATTGTCATGCTCATCTCTTTGTCTACTGACTCTTTGAGAATAAACTGAACTATTAGGTGAACATGTATCACTATATGTTTTGTCAGAAGGAGAAATGCTTGTATTCTTTTTCCTAACAACTTTATGCCAACCTAATTTCACAAGTCTGGAAGATTTCTTATTCTTTGGCTTTTTGGTATTTTTATTTCCATTTACCATGTTAGAAACAACATTATTTTCTTCAACACCCATTTCTGCTGCATTGGAGTAGTCCACATTTCCTATAGACCTCCTTGTCATATAGTCTTTAAAAGATAAATCGGATTGATACAAAATACTGTAGTCATCCTCTGTGAAACTAATATTGTCATCTGTATCGCTATCTTCTGATAAATCTCTTAGTACAGAAGTCTTCATTTTAATATATGTACTGTAGGTTTTCAATTTCTGAGCATGTTTTATTGCTGTATTCATTGCCTTGGTCCTTCGTTGTACCTTTCTACATGGTATTAATTTATGTATTAAAGACTGACCTATCATTCTGCTTGCGACATTATTCGGTACACGTTGCCATATAATTTCATCGGACTTCATCGTCAATGTTTTTCGTCTCTTAACAATTTGAATTTGAATGGATAACCTAACTTATTTTACACTCACAGTACAATTATGAAGTATGTCATTTATAATATTTCGTAGAAATAAACTATTACAAGAATTATAAACACTGATCTTAAACGTGGTTTACAAATTTTAATAGGTTAAGAAATGGAAAAATTTGCACATGTTTCAGACATTTGCGTGTTTCTATATGTAATAACACAATCTATTGTCTGAACAACCTAAAGGGAAGGAATGGAACAACATAAGAGAATGGATTCAAAATGTCGGAATCTCATTGGTTCGCGTTGATGAGGGTTTTCTTGTAATTAGATTCTATTGGACGAGGAGGTAGTCGAACGTAAACGCATTTGTCATGTGACCAAGTTTCCATTGGTCCGCCATGTTGATACGACGTCTAGTCAGGAATGTATCATGAAGTTGATTCACGGTGGACCAAAATATTTTTAATTTCATTATTTTTTTTGTTTATATCTTTACATATTTTATTATTGTCATTTTTATTACAGAACTCTAACTATTATACACAGTAGCTTATACAATTTCAATTGAATCTGTATTTACTTAAAAGACAACACTCCGGAGTTTTGGTCTTATCATAAGTCACGTGGTTTTGTTTACAGCTTTATCTTGCGCTGAACGATAGCACAAAATAGTAATTGATATAGATTCTGTCATTTTTATATGTATACGTTTTGGAACTTTCGGAATTACTGTTGATTTTATTTCGTCGAGTTTCAATTACATACTCAATTGAACGATGTGAATATTTGCTTATATCAACAAAGTATTTCAAAAGAACGGACTTTTTCTTTGTATTTTATAAATAAATAACAAATGAAACAGATAAAAAATAAACATTTTTTGAAATATTCGTCTTTGAGACTCCAGCGTTCGAGACTCTAGAGAACCATCATTTTTGTCTATAGCACAATGTGCCACTGGAAGAAACCATAAAATTATAGACCATTCGTTATTCATAATGAAAATATGGTTGTTATCGTAAAATTCCTGTTGAATAGATGTTTTGTCGAAACATGTATCTATACACCGGAAGTCTGCGAATCGATGGATATATGTAGGTACAAACAATGATGTAAACGAAAGAAAGGCACAAGTGGAGGGAGTGAAAGGATGGAAGCAGAAGAAAAGGACTAAATCGACTATCAAAACATTTTATAACTGCTTCCATTTCTTCGATCCATAAGATAATTTGCAAGAGAAAATTTTAATATAAAAATGTTGAAAGACACACAATAGGAAGGCAATATTCGAAAGCGTATTTTGTAGTATCGCGATGATAGTGATATATAGCGTGTAGGAGAAAGAGGTGCAGGAACGCAGGAAGAACGCCGTCGCGATTCGTAGTGTAAACGGACAACGACGAATTTTATATGGAATTTAATTATCGATGATCAACGTACGCGATTATAAAGCGGAGAAGGGAAGTCGCTTGATTTTCGAATACCTAATTATCTCTCGAAGAAGTTGAAGGGATAGACTGAACGCAATCTGGGCAAGGATGGTTCGAAAGATATTCTGGTTTGTGAAAGTGTTGGTTCGATGATAATTCCATCGGTGGATTCGGTGAGAATTGATGAAAAGAAAACACGAGAATGCACCAAAACAGAAGGAAGAAAAAGCGAGTGAATTACGGCGTAAGGACAGTGGAGGTGTTACGTGGAACGAAAGGATTCGGTTTCACGATCTCAGGACAGCAACCTTGTATTTTGAGTTGCATTGTGCCAGGAAGTCCAGCAGAAAATGCTGGATTACGTGCCGGCGACTATTTAGTATCTGTCAATGGTCACAATGTCAGCAGACTGCCTCACGACGATGTTGTGCAATTAATTGGTCGTTCTAAGGGTATTCTGAGACTACAAATAGCTGAGAACTATTACTCAGATTCTTCGGATGAAGAAGGAGTTGCAACAGTACGTTGCAAGCCCAAGTATACTCACAAACCACGTACAAGTAACATGGGAGCATTGCAATTACAATGTAGAGTTGCCAAAGTTGTGCGGGACCTGCAAAGCGGTGCTATGTTTGATGCAACAGGAAGACCATCCACTGTGTCACAAAATGAAGGAAGTTATTGCGGATTGCATTATCGTTGGGATATGTCTAGTCCTCTTCCACCACCTCCACCACCAGCTGCTCATAAAAGGGATTCTGAAAAAATAGTACATAGAACGGTTGTGGGCTATCTTGGAACCATTGATATTCCAAATCAACTTCATCCCTCTTGTATGATGCAGGTAATATATACATCATTTCATTTAACTATAAGTAACAAAGCTCTATTAGTTTGAATAATAAATCTTGTACAGTGTATAATTCAGCATGTTTCATTAAATTGTACTTTTAAATTATGCTTTTAGGTTTTGAGAAAATGTATCAAAAGATTGAAAGCTGAAAAACGAAATCCCACCACAGTGCTCTTAACTATACACGTGGCAAACATAAAGCTCACCAACTCAGAGAATCGTGTCATAGCAGAATATCCATCTTATAGAATAATATTTTGCAATTCCTTTTCCGAACAAGACAAACAATATTTCGGCATACTAACTAAATCTGTGAAAGATAAAGAAAATATCGTTTCGAACTCATGCCATGTTTTCACTATTTATTATAAATTGATCGACCACGCGGTACATTCCAGCGCATGTAATATATTTGGATTCACATGCACCAAAACTTCCGAATTAAACGTGTGCCAAGAGTTTCCTGACAGCTGCAATGGTCTCATCGGTGCTATACAAACTTTGTATATATCGGATACCGCTGGTACAGATGCAAGTTCCTATAACGAAATGCGGAGGCATCAAGATGCTTCATCTCCGCAGCCCAGTAACATAAGTACTTCGACGGCTCACTCGAGCAACAGTGATTCTGGAATCGGCTTTAAAGACGATTGCACAAGCCATTTAGACCAAAATATCGTACAAAACGTCTCCCGAAGAAGATGCTGTCCTGTTTCAGAATACAGGGTATGTTGATCACGGCGTTTGTTTCGATTAATCGCTAAAATGACTAATATCGAAATAAGTCGGGAGATTTTTTAACTTGTACTATTGTAACTTTTTAAACTTTCATTTAAATGTATACTTCATATTTTGGGAAACCTAGGAGTGCAATGAGCGTTTTTTTTATATATAACTGGATGCATAATATAAGGGATGATGATTTGAGTAGTAGTGTTTGCAAGTAATTAAAAATATACTTAATGCATGCATACAAAAATGTATAACCGGGGTACAGAATTAAAGAGATTGAAAAGAGAGGATTGCTTAAAATGGCAAGCATTAATTCAATTAAGTCAACGAGTTATTAAGGGAATAATGAGGATGGGGTCCTTGATGGACCCCGCGTGTAAGAGTTAAGACTGATAATTAGTCGTTGTTTATTACATCGTTTCAGCTGAAAGCCGCTGCTAATATGACGGAATTAAGCCAATAATGCCTAACATTTAAAAATGTTCTATGTCGAAATACATTTTTTTTTTTTTTTTTTTTTTATAAAAACAATTGAGTATCGATCCCTATTATTCTAGAATTTTTTTAAACATATTGTCTCGTACATTTTGCACCCGTTCCTAAGGTTTCCCTATCAGAGTACAAAATTTTTAAAAGAAGAATCAATTTTGTTCCCATCGTACTTGACTAACAATTCCTAAAGTTCCTTAAATGTAACGACTTCGTAATGACCACAGAAAACATATTCGAAAATGTAAATGAAAACAAAAAATAAAATGAATCGCTTTAACGGCCGTCCGTTTAAAAGAATTCTCCTTAAATGAATATATATTTTCAGGATGCGTGTGAACATCCGTCGAGAACGTACGGTAACGAGGCCGTCGATTTTCGATTAACGGTTCGAGCCGTGTCTAACGCATGCTGGAACGAAACAAACGATTCGGACGCGTGTAAAATAAACGGGGATTTATCTCGTGAAAGAGTCGTTTTTAACAATTTTTGCGAGGGAATAAATACGTACATGGCAACGATAGAGAATCACGAGGTGCATTCCGATGTACAAAAGGGAACGAGGAGGGGGGACTTGCCCACCTGTCCATTACCATCTGCCTCTACAGTTAAGCAGGGGTTGGTTAGTTCGTCCGTTGGTTCTCTCGCGTCCGTTTGCACCACCGCGATGCTGCACGGTATAGAGGATCCAATCGACACATCCGATGATTCTATAGTCAGATCGAAACGGTTACTCCCATTTACAGTATTAGTGGAGTCGACAGAAACCGAGACGCGGGACAAATTTAGCCCAAAAGTCTTTTCCGGTATCTCCAAGTCTTTAGTGCATAGTTTCGAGGATCTTAACGCGAGCATGGACTATGCTCGACCACTCTGCCAAACGTATTCGGATAAATCGGATAACTCACGACCCTGGGGAAGCTTGCAGGAAATTCGAAACGTTGGAGCCTGTGCGCAAGATACTTGTCTGGTAAGGTCTTCACGATTTTTTATAATTCACAAAAGTCCTTCACTTGCGTGGTTTGTTGTATAAATGTGTGGTACTCTTGATATGGTCAATTTCTAAAGTTGCTTGTGTAGAGAAAAAATTGTTATACGTATACATATATGTATAGTCGCTAAATACTAAAAGTATATGTGTACGTATAACGATGTAAATGGAGATGGAAGCGCGTAGTATATAAATCCAGTTATAACTCGAAGACGCGAAGAAAAAGTAGGAAGAAGAGAATTTACAATTGAATGCGTCTGTGCGTGTCCCTTGTCGCGTATAAAAGAACGCGAGGATAAAGTAGTGAATGCAGAGGTACGTGATGCACAGTAAAACATTGATTATTTGAATACCAAATACAACAATTCAAACGCTACTAGAGCTAAAAAAATGTACAAAATAGTTTTAGATTTTCGTGACTGACGCCTCTGTTCAAACGTGAACAACGTTTAATTAACGTTCCACTTTCAGCATCTTTTTTTCGCGTGTCACTCATGAACGTGTAATTTTATCTATTCATTTCCATCTAGAATTTGTAGGGCACTAAACTGGGACACTTGAACAGCAAGCATACTATATCGTGGAGGTTAGTAAAATTGTTTACATATAAGGTATCAAAATGTAAACAGTGTTGGTGCAAGGCTTGTGGTTTCATAAAGATAGTCCCGTTTTGTGTTCCGATAATCGGTTGTTCGGATAATCGGCGTTTTACTGTATGTATGAGAGAAACGAGGGGGGTTATGAAACCTTGGACTGCGAGGGGAAGAATGCAAGAGAGGAATCGAGTAAGCCAGTGGTTCTTAACCACTGTGGCACAAACATGGGCAAAATTCGACTCGAATAAATTTAGACTGATTCAACGTGAGATATAACATCATTGAAATTCCAATTTTTATTGAAACAGTAACGAACAATGAGTTCAATTTTCATTACATATGTGTAATTCGTATCTTTCAATCTATTATGGAATTTTTTCTATTTCAATGTTATCTATTACGTTTATCTATTAGATTAATATTTACATAATAATAGATAGGAAAGCATTACTTGCCATGGTAAAAAGATGATTAATATTCTATCTGTCCGAAAATGTGTTGTTTAAAAGATAAAGAATTTTGTGAAGTGTGTCGCGAGAGCTTGGAAAGATTAAGAATCACTGGACCCAGCGGATGAGTGAATGAAAGATTGAGCTTGGCGCGAACGAGAGAGCGAGCTACCGACGGGACCGAGGGATCAACCGACCGACCGAGTAAATCGAGTAGGAGAGGGAAAGAGAGAGAGAAGGAAATGAAGTACGGGGCCGAGTACACGCTTCGCAGCAGTGTGCACACGAGAGTGACATGTTAAGCCACGAAATGAACGTGACGTTGATCGTAACGGTTACGACGGTGCTGATTAACGCACGGTGATCTTTGAACTCGCAATTTGGAGGAATTAATCGATCGAACCGTATTGGTGCGGCGTGCTGAGCCCGTGTGCTCGTAGCGAATCGATCGTTGTCGATCGTTGACGATTGTGTTTGCGTGTACGCCGTGTTACGACCACCGAGTTGAACAGACACCGTGTGCGAGGAATCACAATTGTCAACGGTGCATCGTTGCAACTGGGCGGAGCCCTTATTATTACGGACTCTCAGGGCAACATAGTCTTTAGAGGCTATTCGAGGATATTCCTTCGTAAACCAATCATTTTCGTCCCAGCGTTTTTTACTTTTCCCCGCGATAAATGGGATCGTGGCGCGGCTATACGAAGGAATACGATCTTCGGTCACGACATGGACACCGTGGTGAAATCGGTACGTGGGGCACAACACGGTCGATATTGTTCTCTTGGATCGCAATTCCGCCGTAAACTTTCTTTCATGACTTGTGGGAATTTTTAATCGTTACCTTTCAAACTTTATTCTTTGGTTAGACTAGACCAGTTAAGGAACGCGAAGCTGTCATATCCCGTTTTGTTTGCTTTACGAACGGATTAGG
Source organism: Hylaeus volcanicus (assembly GCF_026283585.1). NCBI lineage: Eukaryota > Metazoa > Arthropoda > Insecta > Hymenoptera > Colletidae > Hylaeus > Hylaeus volcanicus. The sequence continues at coordinate 27,368,322 of NC_071979.1, forward strand.
AAAGCGAGATTCAAACGAAACAATTAATAATTCATCATCGACAACGCAAAGTCGATGATACGTGTTGCATCGTTTTACCATCATTCTAAGAATTACAATGACATATCTTCTTCCTAGAGTTTTCTTGAATCAGCATCACATTATTTTAATGTTTGTCGGTCACGAGGAGTGACAGAATTTAATTGCTCGAGTTCCGCCAGTGGTGTAATTACCAATTCTGGGGCCTACGTGCTAGGGATGGTAATTCTTTCCCTCGAATGTTTTATCGTAATAGAAAAAATGTTACTAATTGATAACTACTAATTGTACATACGTTAATCTTTCGAATATTTTTCGGATATCGACATGTGTCTGTACCTTTGCTTTTGTATCAAAATTACCGTTAATTACGATCACAATACATTTTAGAATTAAAAGATATGCGATATTAAAGTGAGATATATATATATATACTCTAGTGTAGTTTAATGAAACAGACGAGAAAACTTTGAAATCATTTATTTCAGTATGTGAGAATATTCTTCATTCTCACGCTGTTTCCATCGTCCTTATACACTTTGCACGTAAATCTGTGTACACACACAGAGAAAACGTCCGGTTGATATAATCGGTGAGAATCGTAAAAGGAAACATGCATGTTCTTTCCCTTTGTTTACTTTGAACGCTCCTCACAATTACATTGTACGATATCCTTATGATTCGAAATTTGTTGAGTCATACATTTTTTGTTATACTTTCGAGTTAAATGACCGTGTATATGTAGCTAGACCAATGGTGTAACGAGTAAACCTGGGACTCTTTCTCGAAATTATAATCTTTTCTTTATTTGCACAAAGTTGGAATTCCTTGAATTCTTAGTTACGCCACTGTAGATATAGTAAATATTGCACATACACGAATGAACGTGCAGACACGCCTCCGTCTTGCCTTGCTCGAAGAATTTCGATTTTATGAAATTGCGTTAACGATGAAATCAGTATCGTAAACATCGATAAGCAGACGTCGATGAGCATTTATTTTTGTCTACTCCTTTTAATTTATAATACTCAATACCGATACTTAAAAATAAGATTCATAACTACGAGACCGCGCACGCGCTCGAACGTTCCCCCTATGACTCGTTTAATCCTGGGTAACGATGTTAATCAACGAGGTAAAATTTTGTAATGCTTCTTCAACGCAGCACGGTAGCACAGAATTATGCGACAAAAACACCGATTGCAAGAGCATCCATGCATGGGCCAGTGGTTTCGAGAAATTGCTGGAGGACCCAAAAGGCCTGCAAACTTTTGCGGTAAGATTGAAATCTCTTTAGAAACATAAACCTACAATATTTATCCAAATGGTTTTTTTCATATTAATTTTTTCCATTATAGGAGTTCTTAAAGAAGGAGTTCAGTCATGAAAACATCTACTTTTGGGCTGCCTGCGAAAGATATAAAGATACCAAGGATGTCACAACACGGCGCAAGTTGGCTAATCAAATTTATCAACGCCACTTGTCGAACACTGCAGCTGAACCTGTGAACGTTGACAGTCATGCTGCCGGTCAAATAACTCAGGAACTCCTTGGCGAAGCACCCACTAATCTTTTTCTACAGGTGAAGATCTACATTGCTATCAGGGTTGTTAGATTCTTTGCTTTGTGACATCATGTAAATCATTATTGGATTCCTTATTTTCAGGCTCAAAAACAGGTTTTCAACCTGATGAAATTCGACAGCTATCCTAGATTTTTAAGGTCCGATCTATACCGTCATTGTATAGAAACAGGGAGTTCCGTAATAAGTGCGGTAGATTGCGATCTACATTTAACGAGTTCGCCTAGCGTGAAGTTAAAAAAGAGCCATTCAGATGCTGAGGATCGGTGTAGAAAGTCTATTCTTCCATGGAATAGAAAAAATAGGTAATGGTAATCTATCGTATATAAAAAGAAGAACAGAAGGAAATGGTGCTTACAATTATAATTATCGAAACATGTTTATAGGTCCAAATCGAAAGATCGTGGAGAGTCTGAATACAGTAAAACCCCTAGCAGAAGCGAAACCATATATAAGAGTTTCACGACAATGAAAAGAGAAGCGGAAGGTAATAACAACGACGACAGTATTTCTATATCTAGTAGCAGATCTTCGTTAGCGTCATGGGATCTGGCCCTCAGGCAATCGTTTCACAAACATGTGAGTATCGTCTTGCTCTGCGTACTACGTAAATGCGGATAGAGAGTAACGCTATTAAGCAGTTACTCGAAGATTACTGTATGTTAATTCATCGAAATACACGTTAGTTTGGTATCCATTATAAACATAGTTTATACTTTTGGTATTGCAACGGCGATAAGGAAATTTATTTATGGCAAGCGTGAACCGTTAAAAGCGCTGTCTAAAAATGATAGATACAAACAGACGATACATAATATCTAATGCGTTAATAAATACACATTTAATTTCGAATCTACAAAGCTGCTGTATGTGTAACTTGTAGTCTTTATCGTCCTACGAAGGACAGTCAAACGAAACGAAAGAAGTTCGCGCCAAATGTACCGGGTTATGTCGGGTAATATTACCCGATGGATCGACTACGGTTGTGCCAACTAGCCAAACGGAGAGTATTAAAGATGTGGTTACACGCCTCCTTGATAAAAGAGCTCTCCGATACTCTAACTATGACGTTCTAATCCTAGCCACAGACGAGGTTTGTGTTCTCCCGTATTTATTTAACGCATCTTCTCGAAATTACTATCCAGAACTAACAAAATCGATTTTGTCTCATTAACACGGGTCCGCGGTTACTTTTGAAACGTGCTTTTGTTTCCTGCGCTCTACATACCACGAATTTCCTCCTTCCAAATATATTTCTGCTGCCTAATCAAACTGCTCGCTCCACATATACAGGATGTTCCATTTTAACGTTTCCATTCCGTTATCTTCGAATTTAGTGGTTACTGTTAAAAAAATATTTCAGATCTAGTTTGTTTTGATGAATACTATGATAAATATTGATTTGATCTGAAATTTTTTTTTTTAAAGCACGAGCGTCGGAGGTAATGGCGTAAGACAATTGAAATGGAAAATCTTGTACACATCTACTGTCGGATTGTAACTACATTTTGATAAAAACGAAAAGGAAAAAAATGGTGTCAGATACGTTTCAGATTACACTTTTACACAACAATACATTCTCGTGCATGCATTTTCGGCACAGCTTTCGTAGTTGCGCACATACGTGTTAAGCATATGGTTACATTCTATGTCCAATGAAGTTTGGTAATTGGTAACGGATACAAACTACTCGAACAAATTCCACGTACATTCAATCGAATGTTAGTTATGGATTTTTTTTGTACTTTTAGACGATAGAAACGAAATATCCATCATCGGTACTGGCTGGCCAAGAGGTGGAAGTCGTTCCAACGAAAATATTGAAAGTAGATTTACCTTCGCGGCGTATGATAACTGTGATCGCACACAAAGGGAGAACCCTTAAAGAAGTGCTGAAACCACTTTTAAATAAATACGGTTTCAATTTAGATACAATCTCTGTTTGGAGCGAGAATCACTGTATTTGCATGAATATGCCAGCTATCGATGCTCCCGCCAGGTTGACCTTGATGAACGTAAAAGACGAAGGTAAAGTTACCAACCTTCCTTATATTTGGTTTACGCAAATATTGAAATGTAATATCATCGAGTCAGCAAAAAACATTTTCCCGTTATAGATCCGCAAAAAGAATTACATACGGTTAAGTATACGCACGAGGTGCTGCACGGTCAACCCACTTTGGACGAGATCACTAACAGGGTATTCGAGGAGCTCTTAGTGGGCAAAGGTGCGAGTAAATATCCGTACGAGGGCTCGTGCAAGGTAATAGTTGTTTGTTTAAGCAAGCAGTGAAAAGAATATGTCGAAGGCTAGACCTTTCCCATACTTCAAGTTTTTTATGCTTTCACGTCTAGTCGGACGATCAACGATCCGAAGGATCTTCCATTCTTCCCAGCAAGTTTTTTCTTCGAGACTCTACGATGCATGGAAAAAAGAAGGTATACAATATATTGCATACGTTGCATAGTGCAATTTGTGGATACAGTACGACCAATTATTTCTGTCTCTTATGTTAAAGGGGAAGTCCAAGTGTTCGAGCGACAAGGGTAGCGTGAACGATTACCAGCCCGAAGAAACTGCCAAGTCTCACCCACCTTTGATAGCGAAGTGGCGGAATGGGGTAAAGTTGCAATTACCAGGGAGATTCGATGGCGAAGGTAAAGAACATATTATATTGAAAAATTGTCTTGTTATCGTGTTGCTGATAATAGCTACAATTCCAACGTAAATCATGTTTGTATTCGTAGATTTGTACGAAGGCTTGAAACGAGCTCAGAGATCCAGATTGGAAGACCAGAGAGGCACGGAAATCAATTTTGAGTTGCCAGATTTCTTAAAGGTAAACGGATGATCACATCTTCTGTGGCATATTAATAAAACGTGTATCTTTCCGACAATACGACATTCGATGACGCGCACAGATATCTCGTATCATTTTTCAAATATACTTTATCCCTGAAACTTTTATCATGTTGCGTTTCGACCCTTAAAGCTATGAAATTACTGATCAGAACAAGGAAAATGGTAAGCCGGCGGATCGCAACAAGGTTCGAAGACCTAGGATAGTATCTGCCAAATGCGAAGCAAACGCCAAGTTTTACGGTTCGGTTAACGAACGACAAAACTGTGACGATCAGGACACGATGGCCCCTCCGAGGAATGGAAACATCAACGAACGATTCGTTGTGCCTGCCAGTGGAAACGAATCTTGGAGTAAGTCTCAAGAGGGCTCGTTTATTTTAGATACGGCCATAATGAACGGCGATCGGACCATTTTGGAAAACGGGTCTCGCTCTAGAACAACCGTTTTGGATACTTTCGATAGTCAGTCGTCGTCACCCGTGAAATCACCGAAGCCTCCTCCGCTTCCGCCTAAACCGAAAAATCTTGTTACAAACGCAACGAAAACCGGGTATATCGTGTCTTCGAAATCTTTACCAAAGTCTGCTCGCGCCGTCCCTTTGAGTCCGACTGAATCCAGTCGGAAAAATATTTTTTAACATATTGGAAGACAGAGATGGGCAAAATTTGATTCGAATAATATTTACTCAAACAAGGTTTTGTTCGTTTAACACGAACTGTAATATTTTTATCGAAGCAATAATGAATAAACAGATGTTTATCTTTAATAAGAATACTACCCATCTCTGTTGGAAGACATGTATTTACTCTAACGGTTTGTACAGTTCTCGCAAACCAGTATTCACTTGGTATATCTTTGTATTAAAAATATATCGTGCATTGAGAAATTAGCAAAAATATTTTTATATCTGCTACGTACACGCACGTATATTCATTTCAAGCAATATAAGACATAAGAAATTTAATAATGCTACGGATGCTGTGGACTACGATTTCACATTTTTTGGCATCGTTTGACTGGTACTAACTTGGAAACTGAATTTTCAAAAGTGCCTTCTTCGTATTAATTCCATTCAACGTACTGTCGTGCCGAGATTCATACGACGATCGTCTTAGTCGATATATATTTATGATCTTTTTACAGTACAGCTGTTACTTTCCTGGTTATACAGGATATATAAGTATATTTTATTGTAATTTATAGTCAATGAATGTTGTTACACGCAAAAGACGAAAAAATGTTTGAGATTTTACGCGAAATAAATAAATTATATAAACTTCGTTTAATAAGTACGTCCTTTTCTGTTTATCTTGGTCCCTTTCAGTCCTCGTTCAATAATTCTTCGTTAAAATGCTAGTTCATTTTCTCTACGAAAACCTCGTTTAATAAGTCCTCGTTTGTCTCTTGTATTATCGCAGGTGGCGCTGTATGCGTTAATAATAGATTTTCGGCGGGCTGCCGTGATTGTTCAGCTCGACCCAAGTCAACGTAATTTGACTCGTATTATCGTAATTAACTCTGCAAGATCGAATTTCTGACAGTTATTTTCGGTATGTTGACTTGATACGTCGAAAAAAACATTTAAAAGTGCTATCGATAGAAATTACTTTTTTAAGTCTGTGTTGATAGTTACATTCGTAAAATGTTGGCGTCATAGAAGAAAGGTAAGTCATTGGATAACTAACGACGATGTATTTATCGTTTTCTTTAATCGCTGTAGCGTAATTTTGAACATTAATTAACGAATCGATTCATTTTCCCTAAGTTAGTTTTTGATCGTAGATAACGTTTGTGTAAGCTCACCTAACCACATACATTCGACGAGTGCGTCGATATTCGATGTTAAGAGACAGATTATTATATTAGATTTTATTATATTAATATTATTTCCTTATGTGGATTATTTGCAAAGATTGTTTAGAATGATTAGAAAATCTCAGAATCGTTTTCTATTATAAATTATTTTGAGCATGAAGGGGTTAAGTAGGGGAATTCGAGAATCCTATCCCCAGGAATAATATAATCGAATTAATATACATGATTTTTTTTTATTAACGAGGGAAGGGTTCGAGGCCTTCTAGTCCCTCAATTGTATCCGTCACTGGTAGGAATTGCTGGTTTTCACGCATTTTTTCTCGACTTAACGTCCATTCTCAATAATTATCATAGTTGAGTGGTTAGATGCTCACTTCAAATCAACAATGTGCTCAGTGAAAAATTTAGTTTAGAATTTTATCTAGACAGTCTCGTAACGTTTAGTGGATTCTAAATAGCATGTTTGACAAGGACTTCGGGATATTCGGGAACACGTGTTCGAGGTTTGCGTTTGTCCTTCAGGTCGTTCGAAAACATTGTGTTACATTGCATTAAACTGAACGTCTCCTTTCGTCCTCTGTGTCGGCGGCACCAGCGATACTTTCATAAACTACATTGTAAATATGTTCTCGTAAATACCAGGGGTCGGTTAAGGTTACCAGTGGCCCGATGTGTCTTTTAATTTTGGTGGTAATTTTAGTCGAATGATACGAATTGAAAATAATCTGATCGAAAATGTGATTTTGGAATATGTATATCGAATGTTATTCAAACAACTAAATTAAAATAGTCAACTAGAAATATATCTTAACCATAATTTCTCGAACGTATAATCTAACATTGGCTTCAAATCTGTTTACAGGTCACCGAAAGGAGCCTTTGAGTAATAATCGCCGAATTTCGACGCAAGATCTTGCGCATGAACTCTACGCCTCCCCTCCCAATCATCTATCAATTTCTTATCTCCTTGCCCCAATCGCACGCGGCGTTGGGTCGCGACGAAGGCGAATTGGCATTAATCGAAAAGGGATTTTGCAAAATATTCATGACAAGTTGTATCTCGGAGCTTCTCGAGTTCGACGAAGAGACAATTCCAAGTGCGAGGGAACACGATGTCCGGGTTTCAACGAATGACAATATTATCGTGCATCGCTGAAAGTGAGGAAAGTTCGAAAGAGAGTCAAGACGAAGCGTCTTCGATGCTAGTGTCGCCGATCTCTGGAATCGTTAACAAATTGATGAACTCGTCGCTTTCGGGAAGCTGTTCGAAACGTAGCAGAAACGATGCTGAAGGGTGTCACGGTAAGTGAACAATCGAACATTCGTAACGAATAACGAGGATCATTAGCGTAAGAATTCTCGTTGTGTTTATATTCATAAGACATTTATAAGACACGTGACAAAATTTAAGAATTTTCTCATGTCTGGTGTGCCCTAAATGTAACGGTGAAAACGGTTACAACAATCGGTGTTCGGAAACAAAAACTGGCAAACACGTGGCCCGGTTTCGTGAGAGACCTTTACTTTTAAATTACCGACTTAACGATCGATTCTTGTTCTCGAACCCTGAAGGCTAAGTCCAATCCTTTTCTGCAGATAGTAGTTCCCTTCCTTCTTTAAAACCAACGCGACATCCTGACAAGCGCTGTTTAATGTGCTTGGCAAGGTTATGTGATAGTTTACGGAAACGGCGGGAAGTTGCACTACGACTGTGTGTAGCTTCGTAATACATCGAACGGAAATTGCATGGTCGTATCATTATTCGTTAATCGCTTATACGTTGGACGAGACACCGATTCATTTTCGAGACTTTTTTACTTTGAGATTCCGAACCCGGTTTGAATTATATAATTTATAGAAGACACGATTGCGCTTCCAGAATTAAAATTCTAGAGGTCTGTTCGTCTCAGTAAAAAATGCTCACTAAAAACCATTCCTTTCAGTGGTTGACACATCTTTTTCATCAATATTAACGTACTATGATTAGCCTTTCCAGAGCGTATAAAATAATCATAAATATTTAAACGCTTCCACGTTTCGACCTTAGCTTTAGATCTTCTTCGGACAATTGGTCGTTGATATCAGTCACGTATTAAAGCCCAGGGCTGTATCTATGTCTATATGCTCTGCACCGTAGGTTATCAATATTTAGATTTCTAATTTTTAGAGATTTATTTATTAAAAAGTGATACTATTGAAATAGCTAGATTAATCTTGTTTTACCTTCACGGATCTCTCTGTGTCGTCACAACACCTCGCTTAGGGACTCGTGTCCGTTTTGCTCCTTTCTTGTCATATCCCTTTATGAGCCTGCACTCGTTAAGTTAACAAACGTTATCTAGTTTATACTTCGCTCTGGGAAATCCACTAAAATCACGTTGAAAAGGCCGTTAACGATACCTACGCGACCGGGAAAACAATGTTCAACTATTTCGCGTAAAATATGTTTTTGTGGCTGTTAAAAAAAAATTTGAGTTTGAGAGGGTCGAAGCAGAGCGGTGGCATGCGTTGTCGGCTAGTGGCTTTGGGTAGAAAAGAATTTAAAATTCAAAGGACGGCTCGAAGAATTTTGACGAGACCAACTCTCGCGCAGGCTCGAGGCAAAGTAAAGCGAAACGGATAAGGAAGGGAGAGGAAGAAGAAAGTAACGTAGAGACGGTAAAGGGTTTCACGACGGGGTCTTTGAGGTGTTCGGGGTCTCGGGAGGTCTCGAGGGTCCCGGGGGTTTTCGTGTATACTGTATTAGCATTTCTCGTATGGCCGGTAAGGCAGGTCTCGCAACCTGATCCTCAAAGACGATGCGCTCTGTTCGGTAACCTTTAACGGTTGTACACCGAATTACTAATCGACTTTTTTCCTCGTCGCGGCGAATAATTTCCATCCCTCCCCCCCGCCGTTCGAACGAGTCTTTCGTTCGTTTCGATCGATGCTAGAAACCGTTTTTCGAATTTCGCAACAGATACTCCTCGAATGATTGTTCGTATTGTTTTGTTCATTTATTTATTGCACTATGTGTCGTACATAAATCACGGTCGATATCGCACACACGTTGCATATGCAAAGTATCTGAGATATGTAATGTATATACAGGGTGTCCCAAAAATGTTGTAGGTCCTTGAAAGGGATGGTTCGGGAGGTGATTTGAAACAACTTTTTCCTTTGCAAAAATGTCGGATGGGGCTTCGTTAAGTAGATATTAATGAAAAAAACCCCGACCAATCAGAGCGCGCGGATACCGTTGGAGCGGTCGCGGTAGCGAAGGCTACGCGCTGAGCGGCCGCGTCAGTATCCTTCGATGCACGTCGAGTCACTTGTTCGCGTACGAGAGCGGCTACCTAGCGCGTAGCCATCGCTATCGCGGCCGCTCCAACGGTATCCGCGCGCTCTGATTGGTCAGTGTTTTCCGTTAATATCTCCTTAACAAAGCCTCGGACAATAATTTCGCTAAGGAAAAAGTTGTTTCAAATCACCTCCCCAACCACCTCTTTCAAGGACCTCCAACATTTTTGGGACACCCTGTATATTGTTTGTGTGTATGCGATGTCTTCGTTATTCGAAGAAACGATCGCCTATTTGAATAACGAGTAACGAATGACGAGTGACGGACAACGTATTGTTTATGGAGCACCTCGTTCGAATAAAAGTCTTATCTAGATAGATGAGTCACGAATAAAAGAACTCGTCTGGATAAAAGTGTGCCGAATTCTGGTCAGACGCCATATGGAATCGTTGGGATATAGAGGTTCGAGTGACCGGTGACTTATACGGGAGTGGCGTATCGTGCTCCTGATTTCTCCCGCGTTGTCGTTTACCCCGATATCCGTTAGTTAAAAAATTCGTTGAGCGCGTGCCGGCTGCACGACCACTCGCCACCCCTCGTTGTGTTTTACGGGCCGAGCATACAAAATTCGAGGGAGAGGACAGCCCGAGGAGAAGGAAAGTACGAATGAGCGGTATCCAATGCGTTGAACCGACCTCTCGATCCAACCCCTTGGGTGGCTTTGCGTAAGGTTGTACTTGTCCCGTTATGCTCGTTCCAGATTCGATCAATCTGGGAAGCCAGGAGGATCCAGTAGGGGGCATCATCTCCAAGGTTTCTTTTTCCCCCCTTTGCTTTCAAAAGTCTCCAACTTTCCGTTTCGGACAAAATCTGCCGCGACTTTATTTTCCGATACATAACAAATTTTTCAAATGCAAAGTTGCCTAAAATTCGAGATTTAAGGTTTCCCCCTTTCCCTTTGCTTCTAGAAATTTCAAATGCCAAAATTGCTCCCTCTTTGCTCGAACATAGGAAAATAGTACCATTTCGTTAACGTTCCGTTGGACGCGAGTGACCTTGTCAGGCGAATCTTCAAGTTCAAAGTGAAGTTGTATTGTCGAGGTGGAATCGGTGTTCCTTCGTAACGGCGAGTAATAACTGCGAGGGCAGTGTTCAGCACGTTAGGTACACACATGTTAGAGCGTTTATCGCGGTCTGCGATACGACGGTGCACCGTACCGTTGAGCCTCTAGTTAGCAGCTGTGTGACTTGCTCAACGGTGACCTTTGTTTAATCGCCTTTTCGTTCTTTATCGTTTATTACGCACCGATGCACGCGCCGCCATACGTCGCTGCGCCTATCGCTGTACTAGACCAAGGGACGGGGAACCTGCGGCTCGAAAGCCGCATGCGGTCCTTTGCGGTCCTTCCTTCCACTCTTTTCGCGTGTTCCGTCTCTTGTCCGCCTTCCGCGTTTATTTTAATCGAGGAGGAATACAAATTTCATTGCTTCGTGTTTATGGACGCGACGAATATGATTAGGATGACCGATGAGTACGATAACCGTCCTTACAACGAACCCTAGGACGATTACAAGGGACCATTATTCCCTCTACTTCTGTTTCATGTCCTTCCGTTCCTCTCGACTCCTAGTTTGTCACCAGCGTCGTATTACAAAGCGTGGGGGCCTAACCAAAGGACGTGTCTAGGTTCATTAGTATGTGCCGTTAATTTCGTCGAATTTTCGAGGACCCGTAACAGATAGCTGACCGCGCTACCTGCGTCACCCCTGTCAGGATACGTTTTTTGGCGGGTACACGGAGAGGTAACAAGACAGCGTCATTTATAGCCGTGTAACGATCCGCGTGTGATAAACTGGCAGACACCACGGAGAATACATAATCGTCCAGTCGATTAATAAGACACTCATCGCTGACAAGACGACGACAGTAACTGTATCAGCTACTGTTTACAAATAGCGAGCTCCAAAAATAGTGAAATCATGCTTTTGGTTAGGTATCGTAGATATTGTAGCTTATTAGCGTAGTAGATGCTAGCATCCCCCCGTTCTTCGAAGTATACAACATTTTTTGTTGTTTTTTTTTTGGGGCGGGGGGGGGGGCCGGGGCGATGTGTATATCATACAAACTTTGCGAGTTCTCTTTTGGTTAAGGCACAAATGCGTAGCCGTGTAGTAGTGGTTGGGAACGGTAGTTAGGGAGCAACGGGTAAAGCGCTCAACATATTCTTACGTATTTTTATCAATCAATCGATTAAGACCCAGAATTGATTTCTACATCCAGTCGAACCCCAGAATCGAGTAATTTATTTTATTTAGTATTCTGTCGCGTGCTACGGTCGCGCGTGCTACAAGTTTGTCAAAGCCCCGTCCTATGGGCCCTTCCGGTGGCGACTGTCGAAAGAAAAGCAGAAAAGAGACACGAGGAGCCTCGAGTAATTCGCGATAGCGTACGGTTGCGACAGAAACGATATTCTTCGTCGGTGGCTAGCGGTCACGGTGGGGTAGGTTGCACCTGTGCGTTCCGAGTCACGATACACGGTTCTCTCGTTCCATGGTTCGTGGCTCCGGTTACGAGTTTCCGTCTGCGTTCGGGGTGCTCTTAGCGGTTCGGTTTACTCGACTTTTTCGCAGGTTCACCATTACCTATGGTAACGAGCTGGAAAGGAAGGAGGCATGTCCAGCGCGTCTCGCGACGATAGACAAAGAGATGCGCTCGGTGCATCGCGACATGTGCAACGACGTAGTCGTTGGAATTGCTAGGCCTTCTGCGTAGGCAGTTTTGCACTCTCGTCGCTCTTGTCCACTTAAGACTCTCTTAAGATGTCTGACTTAGGATGTTAAGCCTTTATGACATAGTGGAGAGATAGAAAGGGTGAAATTTATGAGATCGCGTACAAATGCAAGAATATAGACGCACTTCCTTTTTCTGGGCGAGTGTTTGTTCGGTGTGCGAGCACCTACCTAATCGTGGGTAATGACTCATTCCAATGTTCGTTGGAGGCTATCGATCGATCGTCGGCGATATTCAGTCGGGAAGGGTGGCACGCGCCCGTTGGTTCGGACTCGTTACTCGATCGATACCCACACTCTCCCGTCGGGTTCCTTTTTTTTCTACTCGCGGTGAAGCTCGATAAGTAAAGACGAGGGAGAAGAGAAGAGAGTCTCGAAAATCGATAGAGGCTCGTCGAAAGGACTGCACTCTCGGATTGTTTCTGTTATCCTCGGCACTCGATCACGTGTTCGATATATTCGATGTTGCGCAGGTCAGGGAAATAACAACTATCAGGTTTCTCCTACCTGTCCCTCGGGTTGTCGCCTAATTATTAGGTGATAGATAGACAGGTTAATTGCAACATTGCCCAATAAAATACAGAAAAGTGAGTAGAGCAATTCCTCGTTAAAACGTTCGCAACGAAGCCCAATCGAGACCCTTTAACAAGGGATGCGAATTTGAATTTGCAAAAACGTTATTCGTCCAGGACAGCACTCGGCTATTCGTGGTACGAATAGTCAATTTCCACGTTGAAAAGGAACGGTTCGTTCGGACGTGGAGATAGTCGCGCTAAGAAAGGGAGTAATTAGGCGAGCGAGTGCTCGCGCGTGAACGATGCAGGGGAAACGATGGGGCGCTAACGTGCCTCTGGTGTCTCCGGTGCTTCTGGTATTCCAGAGGGGTCGGTCTACCCCTAGGGAGGGGAAAGTAAGGGCTCAGGGGGCAGACATATGAGCACACATGGAACGACAGTCGCCACCTGGCACGGTGTAGCCGAACGCTTGCCATCCCCGCGCGAGTATTAGAACCTACGTACGGCCGGGTACCCCTGGAACGTACTGTGACCCCAACCCTCGACTTGGCTCGTACCATTATGCATTGTCGTAGGATTCTCTGTTTTCCTGTCTCCCAAGCCACGGCGGATCGATCTCCTCCATCCGAACGGTTACAACAACCTAACGATTCATTGTGAATCGTTTCACGACCAAGGCAGAGCCAACGATTCTTGATACCTTGATCCTCTGGTCCAACGAATTTTACTTTACATTTGATAAGAACATGGTTTTGTTTAGTTGCTTATGCAGGGGACGCCAGTGAAACGATTTTTCCACCTATACCAAGGTACCTGTAGATAGGCATTTAAATCTTGAAATTTTAGTTTTAGGATTATTCCGTACAATACGTAGATACAATGGTCTTTGTACCTCGAATAAAATTAACCCCACGTTGCCCAATTTTTCAAATGGCAATAATTCTGATGGCAATAATTGTCTAACAATTATCTTCAATGGTTCCGTTAGGAACAGCGCTCGAGTTGTTGTTTATGTTGTTGTGTAATAAAATATCAAAGAAAAATGCTGTTGACGCATATGTGCGTGAATGCGCCCTGTAGGACAAATACTGTACTCGAAATTCGTGGCTAGATAAGAATTTCGCCACACCTTTGCCTCCCGAGTGCGTTGTCACGTGTCGTCGTACAGAATTTGCCACGCACGATCAATCGATCGCGGCACATGTGGTCGACGATAGCGAGCACGTACGTGCACGCACGCTCGCGTTAGTTGTACGTTACGTTCGGTAACGTACTCCCAGCGCATCCGTCCGCAGCATCTGTATTCTAATCTCGTACGTGTTTGGTACGCGCGACGAACGTTGGTCGTTTGTAATTGGTATTTATGGAACAGATTTTCACGTCGAAAATAGATTTCGGAGGGCGGTTATTCCCGTGCCAGTACTCTGGTACCGTAGACTCACCCCAGGTTCACCCTAGTTTCTCTCTTGCCGGTATATATATTTAACCACTGTGTTTTTTAGACGGTTCGTCTCGCCTGCCACGCGGGGTCACGCCAACGCGAAGGTTCTCTCGCAGCAAACTACGCTATGGGCGCGTTCAAAGAATTCTCTAATTAAAATCCACTAGTACCAAGCTTGTTGCATGATCTTTCATCGTTTGCAAGAAAACGTGGATCGTTTATTTAGGTGCTGATACGTGGATAATAAGTTTGATCGTTGGAGAAGAAACTCGCAACGACCGGAAGTTTCCACGCATGAAAATGTCATGGGTAACCTCGCAAGCTTGATAACCGCAATTATCTTCGTTAGCCTTTAAATTAGAGTGTCATCATCGCCCCAGTTCATGCTTACGCTTCTAAATGCTTCGCCATCGGTGTCGACACAATGATACACGCGATAGCCGAGGAACAATTCTTCTCGAGTAATTTGAAAATTCTTCTTACCCTCGTGTAACAAATACCCGCTGCTCCTTTAGTTTTCGCTACCGGTATCGTAGAATATTTATCTTAGAATTAAGAATATTAATTATTTGTAACAACGTAAATAAATATGAAAGTAGCATCTATCGGAAACGATATCTCAGGGACGAGGAGAATCACAGATTTTATCTGATTTAATCTGATTCTCGTCCGTTGCTGTTTGGCCTCCGCATTTGCCTGGTTTTGGTTAGTCGGTCGCCGTTAACCGTAATCGCAACGTTCTGTGTAACCTTCCTATCGCGGAAAGGGCGAGGCAGGACGGGAAGTGTCGTTGAGGAGGCGCATACCTCGAGAGGTGAAATAGAAATTGGCAATGGAAGTCGTTCCTTCTTCCTTTCCGAGGCAAGCCTGGTTCGCTCTGTGGGTTAACTGCCAAGAATAAAAAAAAAAGCTTCTCGGTGGCTCGATGTCCGCGAAACCCGATCGATGCCACCGACTCGCATAGCACGCGTTCGTAAACGACCACGTGCGATCTCGGCTAAGGTGGAAAGCAACGCAGGTAGATTGGGCGAAATAACGTCCGTCACAGAGACTGCGCCAACTTCCTGCGGAAGCGTTTCACGGTGGACGCGGCAACGAGGAAAGGCGTTCCGGTTCTCTACCGACCCTCCGTACTCTGTTACACTTTCCTCCGGCCGCGATACCTTATCCTGCGTTCCTTCGAGTCCTTCGCGTGTTTTACGCGTCGCAGACGCGCCTTGCGCGATCAACGTATGGAGCTGCTATAAATATAACCAGCGCACCAGCAGTCCCTGAGCAACTCGGTTTTATATCCGATCGGTTAAAGAGAATTAATAACATTTATTTGGAAGATTTTCCTTTATCGTTGAATAGTTTGTCTTGTACACGAATCTTGGTTTGGAGCAAAATTCGAACGAGGTTGAAAATGATTTTATCGTTAAAAACTGTATATAACGAAAGAGATATATAGAGTTGCTATATAGTCGGGCTTATAAAGTTATATTTTGATGAAATGAGATAACATGTTATCCAAAATAGGATTTCGAATGCAACCCGACTCACGCCTTTCCTCAAATTTCAGATGCCTCTCCTTGCAAGCGCCCAGATCGTCACACCAACGACGGGTAAGTGTTTCCTTCTATTCTTCTTTATCTACAAGGAACTGCTTCGAGCGGTGATAACATAGCGTAACATAGTAGGGATTTTTCAAACAATTTCTATGAAATTTAGAACATAAATATTTTTATTTTTGTGCAATTACTATCATTATTTAGTTCGTTCCTCAGTGCCTCGTTTAACCGCTCTATAGAATCCTTAAATAGTCTCAATTTCCAGTGTAATTTACCAGAAACACTCTCGAGACCTAAATCCAGAAGTGTACATTTTTTTTCTATCCGAAATGACCGGTCCCTTTAAATCGCCGCGCGTAGAATTGCTTTTCTTCGGCACCTCGGGTTGACAAACGTTCGTCTTTTCCGCGCGTCAAGCCCCATTCATGATTCCTAGCTTCATTCATCGATCGTCGCGAGAAAGAGCCACTTATCCTCCCCGCCTTGGGTTCCGCGTCGTCTCGGATGTCAGTCTCGCTTGCCGCCGTTCACGTTCGTTTTTGGTTCATGCTTGAACCTGCACCCGCGCGTTACCACCGGCTCCATCCTTTCTGGGTATTCCCAATTTTACGCGCCCTCTTCCTATCCCCTCCCCCGTAATCCCTGCTGACGTCTTCTTTCTTCCTTTTCTTACTCACTTTTTGTACTCCGTGTCATTCTGCTTCATGTTTTCTCATTTCATGTTTTCTCATTTTATTTCATTTAATTCGATTTTATTTCATTATGCTTTGTATGCGTATCTACACATATTTATCTGTCTCCGTCTGTTAACATTTTCGTGGGTTACATTTCGCACCTGTAACTTGCGACTGTACCGTTGACCAAACGCTCTTAAGTAATCTCATCCTGGAGTGTCATAGACGATCCTCTTCTCTCTTTTTTCCCGTCTCTCGGTCTGTTCTCTTCGGACCTCTGTAACGATAACATTCCGCTCAATTAAGATTCATAATACCGCCTAAGCAACTCGCACACGAGTAACGGAGCCGCTGGGCATAAATATGTAAAGGTCTATTCTTAACGTCTTTGTTACGTAACTATACAGTGGTAGATGCATGTAAAACAAGATGTAGTAATTGAGCTTAGACGGTGATATTAGTGACAGATAACATTCAATTATTTAATTATAATATCGCAGAAAATTGGGTAGGAATATCAGGAAGAGTATGGTATCGTAAAAGAATAGAAAAGTATAAATTAGAAATTGGTTTATACGATCGGATTATTGTATATTTCTATTAATTTATTATTTAAATCAAATTCATTACCATCCTAGCAATACAGAACTCCTCGACTTACGTAAACCACGCGATATCAGCGTTATCGTATCGGTTATAAAGCCTCTGGAAGTAACGGGAGTTGATTAAGAACAATCAAAATTGATCCGTAACTCGAATCAGCATAGAATCCGAACAAGAAATCCTGACTGAAATATCGAGAGATCGCAGACAGCAACGGTTCGTTTTCGAAACGATCGTCGATCTGCGGGAGGATCGAGATGCAGCATGTAAAAAAAAGTCGAGGCGAGAGAACGACCGAATCAACGCGATCCTCGTCCCTCGCGTTTTCCCTATCTTCCTCCTTCTCGTACTGTTGCTATCGTAACGGTCGATATTCGCGTACACGTATACGCACGGCGTCTCCGTCTATTTTTCTCTTCGTCATTCTCGCGACGCGACCGTTAAAAAACCAAGCAAAACGATTCCGGCGACCAAGTTCGCCGCATCCCTGCTCGCCGAGAAGAACGCCCACTTTGCCTCCGCGTGGAAACTGTTCCCCGGTGTGTCGTTCATTGGACAAACTTGGAGAATTCCAACTATAGGGAGTAACGATGTTTATTTCTGGAAGTAATAGTTGAAGAATCTAGCGTTCAACGTTATCGAGAACTTTTGCTTAATGTATTCATTTATTGTTCGAATCGAAGCTTGACATTTAAGAAGAAAGCTGTGCATCTTATTCAAACAAGTACCATTTAAACTTGAACTGTATCAAACTTTACGTTAACGTTAAATTTATTCGTCAAAATTTGACCAAAATGAAAAACGCTCAGATTCTGAGTCTGGAACTGACTCGACGCGAGATACCCTTCTATTTCGTGTTAATAAACTATGTAACATTTAACGAATTACGAAAGAATGAAGTAAAAATTATAATCGGATACTGACTTACGAATTTGTACTTGTACAGCAATATACTCGTCACGCATACGTCGCGTTTCCAGTCTTTCCATAAACGACCACACGCAAACGAACCTCCAGCGATCTTTCTCTCCGAGCCACGCCACCCCCCCCGCCCCCTCCCTCTCCCCGTCGCGCCTTATCAACCGAAGCTTTCGTTTGCTCGCAACTCGTTTCTTTCTCGCCCGTTGGGGAATGCCGTAACCGTTGGGCAGCATCGAGAATAACCAAAAATTAGATCGACCGAGTGGAAACATCTATCTTTCCTCTTGCTAGGGAAATGGAATTCGTAGGTAAAGTGAACACTCGCTCGGATGAAATAAATATATAGTACCGATATTACGAAAACAAATAGCATTGTCGAATTCAATTACTCGTCCGAACGCTAGCAAAGTGTTAACTTTCGTTGAAACGCTGGCGTACCTCCATTAAAAACCTCGGCAGACCTTTAAATGTCTTTCGACAACAGAAAGAGAAAAGGACCGGTCCGATGGTTCCCTTCCGTTAGCAACAAGAAAAATCGCGGCCAAGAACGCTCGAGAACCGAACAAGCAAACGAGATCCCTGTTTTCGGAGCTCTCGTCAAGAGAACCCACGGGAAAAAAGAAATCTGAGCTACTTTCGTTATGTATCCCGAAGGACGTTTAAGGGGATCGTTCTCTTTCTGGGATTTTTCGAAAAGGCGGTGAAACTTTGAGGCGCTCGGTAAGAATGCGTCGACGCAGCACGGAACGTGTGGAGGATCCCGTCCGAGGATCTATGCGGTGGTCTCCCTCGTGAATGCAAATGCTTTGCGTTCCTTCTAAGAACGCCGCGACTCGGGTGGTGGTTCGGTGGCGGCGGCGGCGGCGGCGGCGGGGAGTAGGGGGGGGGGAGGTAGGGGGTGAGGAGGAGTGACCGAGACAGACAGAGAGCAAGAACCCTAAGCTGCCATTGGAGGAGGTTTCCCGCCAAGATGCCCCACGCCAGGATAACCGGTTTGTCGGTGGAGCCGACCAGCTTCTCGAAATGTTTCTCAGCTGATCGCCGACAACGTTCCCGCTTTTTTCCCCTCTACCCTCCTCTCCTACTCTTACGGGGTTCTTTTAAACGTTGCTTTCCTTCGGGCCCCTCGAGAAAAAGAGAGAGGGAGAGAGAGAGAGAGAGAGGGGGGGGGGTGATGTTTCGTTTGCTTCTCGATTTGTGGATTTTCATTTTCGAGGATTTAACTTTATTTTTGGGTTATTTTTAATTTCGTTTATCGTGTAACAATTTATCTGGAAATGAATCGCGAGTTAAAAATGAAAACTTATTTATGAATCGACCCGAGACTTTCATTTGTTGAATCTAAAGGGGAGATTCTTCTATTCTTCTACCTTCGGAGAAACATTAAAAAATTTGCCGATCTTCCCAGTTCTTATAGCTGTTCCATACCCTTGTCAGTCCCATCGCTGGCTAAGTGTAAGGGCGCGTTTCCAGGACTCTTACTTTACCTCTGTGTTTTCCCTCTCGTTAGCCTCTTGTCTTGCGAGGGTCTCAGGGTTGGCGGGAACATCAGAGGGTAGGAGAGAGAGAGGGATGCTGGAGATCGATGGAGACTGAGATGTCCAATCTCGATCAGAATGGTCCCGGAGCTTTCAGGTAGGTGTGGGAAGATGTTGGCCACTCTATGTAGTACCTGTGTCCCGCGGTCACGAGAATGGGATACTACTTACCTGGGATCCCCAACGGGAAGATCCCATGAGAGGAACCTGCACGTCGCTTCTTTCGGTGTCTGTTTTGCTCCGTTCTTGTGTGGGACCTGTCATTGTCGTCTTCCTAGCCGCTAGATTTGTACCATTCGAAGGAGAATCGTTTCTAGGACAAATTCTCGGAGCAACGGTAATCTTTTTCAAATTTTTCCCTCGGGCTCCAGAAATTCCCATACGACGGGGTAGTGGCGTCTAGGGACCGACGAGAAGATAATAGAGGGAGATTAGTTGGTCAGCTGATCCATCGGTCAAATTAACACGTTGGTCGTCACGTCACACGGAATGGGTGGTAATAACCCAGATCTAACCGAGAAGTGGGTGACAGGATTTTTCATTAAGGAACGAAAGAAATGAGATACTACTTGAATTATCTAATCTTCAACGGTCTCGAAACAAAATTTGAACTCTGTTCAATGTAACGCTTCTAGAGTCTTCTCGCGTGCAAGCATCGATTACGTTTCATTCACGCTGTCCCTGAATCTTTTACGACACCGAGTCTCCTAATATTTGTTGTGCATCTCGTGGCCGGATCGCGTACCATTGATGTTTTTCAAATATCGGTCGCGGGAAGCCGATAAGACTGATTTAGATATACGATAAGTCTGTAAGGTTCTTTGTACAGTTCTTCCTATCTTCGAATCCACTTCACGTTTTACCGCGGCTAGTTCTTCGAACTAAACACACCCAGAAACTGAAAGTTACTCGAGGAAGAAATATTAATTCGTCCAGCCTTGAAATAACGCGACATTTTACACACACACACACAAAAAAAAAAAAAAAGAATTATTCCCATTATTTCGAGCACAAAATTCGACCACAATATTATTCAAAATTTTATCTTAAAAGAAGACATCTTAACTTCGTTTCAAGAATGAAGTAACCGTGCAACGAGATAACGTGTTATATTCGAGTGTTCCCGATGTAGGTCGTCGAAGTGTTTCCGCAGTCACGTGATCGCGACGCTCCAAATACGAGACGCGACGGTTTGGTATAAACGGCGACGCGCGATAAGAGGGAAAAAAAAACGCGGGATTCGAGAGGATGCGCGGGCATCCGTGCGAAGGAGAGGACAGAGAGAGAAGGAACGCGCGAGCGCGGGAAAAATCTGAGGATGCTTAGCCCCCAGCGGGGGCTGGAGTTACGGTGGAGACAAGGGGGGGGGGAGGTGGGGCGGGTGAGGTCCGGCGGAACGAAGGAACAGAGCGCCGACGATGACGGGGCGTCGCGGGAGACGAAGAGGTGGGGACGACTAGGTCGACGCCGTGGCAGAAAGCAAGCACGGTCTTTTAAATCGGCGGCTACGAGGGATTTAAAAATGGCCGTGTCTGCCTACCCCCTGGCAGCCGTGCCGTCCCGGCCCGTCCCGACCCCTCAGCTGGTCGGGCAAATACCATCAGCTGACCGGTTTTGGAGGGAAACTGACGGTCGTTTCGGCTCGCCACCGTTTCGAGCGTTTCCGCGAAACTACTCAATGATCCACCGACCTTTTCAACCTGCTCCACTCGTGATGTATCGCTTGGGAGGTCCACGACCGTCTATTTATTTACACAAGACGACCCAGCAATTTTTTGAATCGAATACGTGTACTTGTGGTCCTTGGTATACTTGTAACAAAACATTAAGTTTACCGTGTATAGGTCCGTATAGCTTTCGAGTCATTAATATATCAACATTTAACAAATAATTTTAGAATCATATTAGGCTGCCCTAAAACTTCCTTTCTTTTTTATTAGTAAGTAATACGCGCACAATGTTTTCATACAGTTTGCTCGATTACTGTCGCAACCCAACATAATGTGTTTGAGATAGCCCGTAACAATATCGACGATGCACGTTGTCTGCGTAGGTTACCGTTATATTTTACAATAATTTCACTCGACCCGAAATACAACATATAAACACATTCCTTGTGAGCATCCTCGTGAAACGAAACTCCCTTGGGAAAGCAGTGACAGGTCCCTTTCTGAGAAGCTCTTGGCTACCATCGACCGCGGGAACATGTGCGTCGGCGTGAGTAGCCGTCCGAGAGATGAAAAGTCGTGTCGAGCGCCAAAAGAAACAATGAGCCATGGAACAACGTAGAACAGGCTCGTTTCCGGCCCCGGGCGTAAATTATTGCTCGCCAATCCCGGCAAGTGTAAGCGGAGACGTCTCGCTACCCCTTGGCGAGTTGTCGCCTGCCCCTCTTCCTCTGGTCTCGTCCTCTTTCTCCCTGAGACACGCACATAAACAGCGAACAAGTGGAGTGCTGGCCTTGACGGAAGCCGCGGGAAGGAGAAAAATTCGGATGTGTCGCGAAGCAACTAGGCCTACGTCGCGGGTGTCCTTCCTTTGTAAGCGGAGATCAAAGGGACGCCTACCACCCGCGCATAGCTTCCTCGAACAGGTAGGGGGTGGGAGGGTGGTGGTCCTTATTCGTGGTTCTTTCGGTTCACCCCCGCACAGGTACCTACGCGGACGGGGCCAAAACCGAGTAGCTCGTCTAGAAAGAAAGAGGTCGGATGCACGCCTCGACGGGTCGTTTCGAAGGATGAATTTTATTGCGGTCTTCCCATCATCCGTTTCTTTTATGCCCGTTGGGAGGCTCGAAGGCGGTCCCGTGCGGTGGATTTTCGTTGGAGAAACCGCCGTTTCACGAGCACACAGCCTTTTGTCTCTTTCGTCTTATCGTTTCACCCTTTCCTCTTTCGTTTTTATACGTCGAGTGGCGCGGACGGACGGGGAGGAGGTGGTTGTCCAGCACGAACGCGTGGCATTTTTCGAGCGAATCGTCAGATATTGCGCGTCGCACCCAGCGACGGTTAACCGTTGCGCAACTTCCTCTTTCCTCTCCGCTTCTTTCTCCCTGGTCATCCCACCCGCTCGCGTATATGTGACCGTTTGTCTGCATGCCTGCATGTATACCCACACTCGTCTCCCCGTCATCCCGTCACCTCATCCGCTTCATCTTCGCTTCCACCCCCCGCGGCCCTCTCCCCCGTCCTCCCTCCTTCCTATCACGCCCTCCCCACCCACCAACGTTCCGGCTCCGACCCCCCATCTTTCTCTCCGCGCCCTATTCCCACTCTATTCTCTCGTGTATATCTCGGTTCTCCTCGTTTCTCTGTTTCTCTGTTACTCTTTCCTGCCGCTTTTAACTCGACTCTTAACGGCGGATTTGTGCCCCCAGCAACAGCGCCCTTCCAACTAGTTTTTTTCTCTTTCTTTCATTTCCTGCATCACTTACCTTTATCACTCTCACCGCGTCCGACTCTCTCCGCCGCGCCGTCGTGTTGTCGCGACCGATTCGAATCGAATTCCCTCGATACTCCCTACGCGCTATTTATCTCGCCCTTTAAACGTCCGTTTTCAAGCGAAGCCCCCGACCTTTAAACTCCCGAACCGTCGAACGTCACGTTTCTCATCCGTGGAAACTCGAACGTAGCGACATTCCGATCACAGATGTCGCGTTGTCGCGACGACGATTCTTTTCCATTTTCGTGGCGAATGGATCGGTCACGAGCAGAGGAATTAAAAGGATACTTGTATAATGTGATAATAAAAATCGTAGTTCGTAGTTCGGATAGTACGCGAATGAGCAAGCGGTTCAGTGCCTAAACGTTGGAGGCTGGACGTTCCCGCCCGAAATTCGTTGCAGATCTCGTGGATGCGCGTCGAGATCTCGGGATCAGGTTGTAAAACAACCAGAGCCTAGCCTCCCCTCTCGCGTCGATATCATTCCCATACGTTCATTTTATTTTCGTATTTAATATGGCGAATAAAGTCGTTAAACAAACGAAATAAATCTCTGGAGGCTTTGGGCAGCCAGAGGGCTTTGTGCACCGCGTAAAAAGGAGCAATCGGAATGAGCGACCTTCGAACACACACCGCGGTCTCCCGCATCCTCCCTCGGTAACCGACCTAGCGTGAGAAACGAGTTCTTAAGGAGAATAGCGTTGCTCGCGGATTTTCATCCTCGTACACTCGCGGATCGGGGGAAAAAGGATCGGGGAAGGTGAATTTAATATTTTTTAGGACGGCGTGTGTAGCATTGGGATGTCGACTTCTTGGTCATCGAGTATAACGAGCCTAACGCGGGAACAGGTTGTAGGAGACCCCAGTTGAAGTAGTCGCTTTTCCTTAGGCTATCTTCCCGCGCGATTCTCGCGACGCTTGCGCCACGTAACCATACGTGGCTTCTCTCGATTCGTTACATAACGAATTTTTCTTATTATCTTTTTATTTGTTCAAAGTTACATTTCATTTCTGTACGAATACGCGGTCCCATAAATATTTGTAGAACATCGTCGAAACATTTACTTGGAAACATCGAACATATCGTTTTATGTGTCTCTATACGTTCAGTGGGACCAATTGGTAGATTGATCGGAATCACTGTGCGAGGGAAAGGTTGGTTCCATTCGCACGCATAGAGGCCGGTCCTACAATCGTCGATACGTGTATACGCAGAAAAAGCAACGAGTACCTTTCTAGGAAGGCCTTTCTGCGAACAGTACGGGCTCGAGGTAACCGTCGGCTCGCAAGAAACGTACATATCGTTCTCAAGGAATAGCGGAAGGAGCCAAAGCCTATAGGGTGGAATGCGGGAGATATTAAGAAGGGCATTAAGCTTCCGTGGTGTTCGACTAGCACGGTAACGCGGGTAGACTTCCTTTGTCGGGAAGTTGGAAACCTCTTGGCAAGAAACTTAAAGGAGCTCCTCTTCCACGACTCCGACGATGAGTCGTCGTTGCCAGAGAATGGCCAGAAATCTAGATAAACATTTCGAATAGGGAACAAAAGGTGAAAAGGTTTTAGTCTGTCTCTCGGTAAGAGTGAGTAATTATTGGAATTCTAATTCGATAAACAAAGAGGGATAAGTGAAAACTTGACTGTAAGATCGAACGTATCGTTGTACGTTATTCGAGTACAGTTTCGTTCGTCTCTGATAGCCGTTGGATGCTGCGCGAAAAAACGCTCGTGTCCGTGCCGCGCCAGCGCTCTCGCGCAACTGACGAAAGAGAAGAGAAGAGAAGAAGAGGAGAAAGATCGAACGTTGGCTCGATACCGTCGTCGTTGTGGGTAGTAGGCGCGAGAGCCGTTGCGCTCACGACGCCTTCACGCTGGTGGTAACCGTAAAATTCAAACGAGAGGCCGTTAGAAATCGTAAATACACCAGACGGAACAACGTCACCGCGACGCTGCCTGACAACAGCATTTTTCACTTGCTAGAAATCTTCTTGGTAAAAGTATTGGGTTGTCTGGAAAGTCCACGCCGTTTTTTAGTAGGCGGTACAGGTCTGAATATATATCGTAATGGTTGAAAACAAATAACATATGGACATCCCTTAAAAGTTGGAAAAATTGTGGAACAAAATGGTACATATATAATTCAATAAATATATATATATATATATCGAAATTCGAACGTGTCTTTGAATGTTTCTTAGAAATTGGCACGAACTTTCCGGACAACCCGTTACGAAGAGCGATCAACTTCCAAGCTCTTTTCCGCCGGCGAAAAGTACGTTTCGTTTGGTTCCTATTGGGAGTACCATACCAAACCATGGTCAGTGACTGTTAGGTGTAATTTCACGTAAATTTGCACAGTCCTGAGCGCTGCCTCCGAAGATAAGACGATCTTTCTCATATTTTCGATGGTCAGAAAAATGACCTGCCCTTTTCTCGTGCAAGAAATCGCACTCAATTCGTAAATTAGGATCTACGAGAAGATACCCCACGAGGTGCAAAGTAACCCTCGTTTCACGCTACTCGAAAAACTTTTATCTAGATAAGAATTTCGCCCATTCCCAGTTAGAAGGTGCGAGGTAAAAAGAACGATTGGACCGTTTGCGGTGTTTCGAAGAACTTGGAACCGACACGGCTGACGATCCGCGACGACAACGTCCGCTAAACGTCCGAAGAGTATCATCGGACGCTTGGCGATCGTGCCTTTCTGTTTACAAACAAGAATGTCCTTCTTCGCCGCGTTTCCTCCCAGCCCCCTCTGTCTTCTTCGCGCTCGCCTCGTCGCGGCCGTTGCTTTCTCTCGCGCGTTCCTCCGAGTCTCCTCTTCGTCTATCCTCCGCCGCCTCCTCTGTCACCTCCCCCTCCCCCTCCCGCCCCTTGCGTCGCGGACGGTTCTTCTTTCCCCTTCTTCTCGTTCGTACCCCGGTCATGCACGTCTACTCGGTGCTCGTCCGTTGGTTGGTTCGCTCGTCGGATCTCTCTTTTCCTCGGGGTTGCGGCCGTGTCTCGGGGTCGTCGGGGGCTGAGGTGGGCAGAATTCTTATCCGGATAAACGTTTCGAGTAACCGACAAACGGATAAACAACGAGCAATCTCGATTTCCAAGGGAAATCGATGGTGGGGGCCGTGCGTGTATTTAAGTAAAGAAAAAAAGCGTGAAAAGGCACCTTACTTGCCATGTAAATACGCGCGTAGCAAGTATGAGGGTTCGAGGGGGGGAGGAAGCGGAGACCAACTGATTTCTTCTAAGACCGATTTGATCAACGTGTCAAATAAGCAACGAATAAACAAATGCTTATCTTTGGTTCTACCTTCGTGATTTGTATCTAAACCACGATTTCTGACCGTCTTCGATCGGTGATTCGACGATTCGGTGTATTCGAGCAGAATTTTGCCGATCTCTGGTCCGGAGTCCGCGCGTCCAGGGCTCCGGGAGCGAAGTCGAAGCCGTGGCCGTGATCGAGGCAGAGGCAGAGGCGGCGTTCCATCGGTGGCAGCGCTCTCTCCTTCTCTCTCTCGTCTCGGTGTCGCCTCTCCCCACTATGAAAGACCACGACCGACCGTTGAGATTTAAATTCCTCCTCGGGTGGACGGAGAGAAGTCTCCCGGCCTGGGAACGGGCAACGTTCCTGCGCGGGACGAGAAGAAAATGACCGGCGGCGCTTTGACCGTGTACGTTGCTCGCTCGTCGTTTTCCCTTCTTCGTTCTTTGCGCGTAATTGGTACCGTTTCGCGGATCGTGAAAGGAGAAATCGATTCCAACGGTCGTCTTTCGCGAAAAACGAACGATATCGATCCCGAAACCGTCGCGACTACTTTCACGACCGTATTAGTTCAGATCGTATCGAATTTTCGAGCCTCTGACCCCTTGCACTCCGACGGCGCCGCCACGGCGACATGCATAATGCCAGATACGAATTAGGTTCAAGTTTTATGGGATTTATACGAATACGATTTAAATTACAAGCATTCAAAATCGCTTCGAAATTCATTTTCGAGCTACAAACTATTTTTAAACGGAGGGAAACAAATTTCAAGTTACGTTAAAAAGTTTTGAGTTACTGCGTGACTTCACAACGAGTAATCGAAGTGGTCTCCGCTAGAAAACATGCGTGATACGTCATATCAGGGCCTGTCGCATGTGTTCGAACACTTGCGGTTGATTCCGACCTGAATGGCACGTATTGATTATGTTTCGTGTTATTGAGCGCTCACACTACGGGGAGGACAAGAAGGCTGTCGATATGGTTTCTTGGAATTTGGTTTAATGCTTCTTATTTATGTCACGAAATTGCAGTTTCGACACGTTTCTACACGTAACCTAAAATATTTAGTAGGAATCGCGTACATCTATTTTAATTAAAATATCGTTCGTGCCTCCGAGGTGGAAAATACACCTGTACGTTGCCCGTTAGAACTTTTCAATCGCCCTCCACGGCGACAGGAGAAACCGGTCGCGATAATCGTAATCGATGGTCACGAGATCGTTATCGTTACCCGCTCGCTATTCTATCGAGAGCAGGTTACCGTAACGTCCGTGAGACCTTCGAGGGCGGTCCTTCTCGCGTTTCTTCTCGCGTTCCAGGCGAATCGTTTACCAAGTTGGTCCCACACGGGCGAAATTCTCACCGAGATACAAAGCTTTTTATCCGTTACGCGCTCGATAAAAATATGAATTCGATTCAAGGAACGGACGTATCTCAGAGTACACAAAAAAGGTCCGATTGCTCGATCGAACATACTTTGCGAACATCTAGAATTTGTTTACAGAAATACGTAGTCGATTGGT
This sequence comes from Hylaeus volcanicus, assembly GCF_026283585.1. Classification (NCBI taxonomy): domain Eukaryota; kingdom Metazoa; phylum Arthropoda; class Insecta; order Hymenoptera; family Colletidae; genus Hylaeus; species Hylaeus volcanicus. The sequence goes on from NC_071979.1 coordinate 27,396,137, forward strand.
TTAACCTTTCGTTCTATTTTCTGACAAAAATTACTTTTGAATTTGATATACAACAATATAATAATATCGTTACTCCATTTTCTATAAGTGCACATACCTTTTGGTTATGATTAGCACATGTATTTCTCACATGATTAATTTATATCATTTAAACAACGAGTGGCACGATCCATTAGGTGTCTCCGAAGGAACACTTTCTCCAAAATATGGCGCAATGGTCTCTAAAAGATCGGGAATCTTTTTTCAAACTGTTTGTCGAGTTTGAAAAGGGTTAAGAACCAGTGCATTATTCGAATAAAGTTTCGTCCGTCTTCGGTCCCATGGGAGAACTACATAGGACCGAATTATGAACAGCGATGACAATACTCGGGAGAAGCAACTACTCCGGTTTTTTCGTCTACGAGTTTTCGTCGCGAGTTCGGCCCGAACAATAACATTGACGGGACGGGACACGGAACGAATAGAGAAGCCAGACGAGGGGGAAGAAGGAACGGTGGGAAAGAGTGCGTGTACATAGCGATCGTCGGTATGTACATTATTTTTTTTCCAGATATCGTGTTTGATATCAATCGATAAGGTCTTCCATATAATCGTGGATCAAAGAAAGAATTTCAGGTCATATTCAGCTTGTTTATCGAGAAGAGAGTGGAAGAGGGGAAGTTAATTTTCATCTTTTTTTTTGTTTTGTTTTTTTTTTTTATATATATATTAAAATATGGTACACAGGTACAGATTGTGTGCAGAGGAATTTCCAACATGTCCTAAGGTTATTTAAGGTCAAATTTCAATAAACGGTGGAATTCATACTCTGCAACTGAGGTATGCGGGAGGAAGGAGAGGGAGTAGGGGTTGTATATAGAGCGTGGTTCCCTGAAGCCAGTGGAGCTGTGCGATCGAGCATATTCGACTTCGATGTGTACACATAGGAAGCGTTACACGCCCCCATATAACACTTTCGGTCTCCCCCATGTGGGCACCGTGCTCCGTATTGTCTAACGCTCGCTCTCGCGATATGCAATACGGGCGCAGCTGTTACATACGGTTTACTCGTACGTGAATAATCGATGGACACGAGACGACCTTTTCGTCTCAGTCGTCTTGTTTCGCGAACCTTGAACGCGCGCGCGAGCGAGCGTTTCCCGTTAACCCTTTCCAACCCAAATTATATTTTGGCTTCGGAACAAAATTATACGATAGAAGGATAGTTACAAGGAATGGATGGAATTCCAAGCTCGATCAAAATATTGCCGTTAGATTACTCGACATATTAGGTTGGTAGGACAATACGAGTCGGAGTTGCACCGCAGTATACGCTGTAAGATGATATCGAAACGTAAATAGAACAAAGTGAACCGTTACCCCAAAACCAAGCGTCGTAGTTCGAAAATTCGAAAACCGACATTAATTTCTTACCGACTTATTACATTTGCCACTAATGCGTAAACCGAAGGATTTCATTCGAATCCCTGTTGTTATTTTTTCTTTCTACGCAAGCACCGACAGCGCCAAGATACCTGATAACGCGAATAAAGATAAACTGGTACCAGAGGGGGCAAGGGAAGAGGATGTGGAGGACGCGAGGGAAACAGACGAGACTGTGTGGAGAGAGAAGGAGAGAGATATCGTTGCGATATTTCAGTTACGGTCGAGAGCGATAAGCCGTGACCGTGTCCCGAGGTCTGGCTGCTTTACAGCCACCGTTGCAGCTCCGTTCCCAGAAACACCGCTCGTTCGTGGCGACCGTTTCGTCCGCGATTCTGTCGGTAGTCCCGCGGGAACACGCAACCCATGCGCGCGCACCGCGTCACGAACGTGCCTCTACCAGTTTTCCACGAGACAGTCAACCAAGAGCATTATCGGTGGCGCCATTTCATATCAGATTTTATTTTATCTTGACTTCTAAAATTTCTAAATTCGATCCCATTTTATTAAAGTAATGTCGTTTCTGCGAATCTCGATACTTACTTGTCATTCATCGACACTTTGTTTTTTATCGATCTGGCATTGAAAGTTTGCACACTGGATAGCAAAAAGTTGTTGATAACGAGGGTGATTACATAATTCGTTAAAAATAAAAATTTATTAAGAACGTGTTTGAATTTAATGTAAAAGAGATGACGTTACTTTTCGGTTCCCCTGATACATCTACAACCGATTGTCGAGGAACAACTGTCTTGTTACTTGCTCGCCCCCATCTCTGCTTTCGGTAAAGTTGCAATTAATAGCTTTGTGTCGAACGTTCGCGAAATAAATGCGAATAGCTATATGACCTAGAGTTGAATAGCGTTCGGAGTCCTAAAGCCTCGATTCCTCGATTTACCCCGATTTAACGGACCCCGATTTACCGCGTTGCCCCGATTTAACGGACAGAATTTTACAGCCCCAAGTCCCCGAGTTACTCGGTCCTTTTCCCGTGTCGTTTTGAAATTGTATCTCGGAGATAGTACATCTACCGTATTCGTACATATTGTGCTTAAAAATATACTAACTAAATAGACCGAATTTTATCAAATCGACCGATCCATTTTACTCCAAAGGAATTGAACCCCCCGGTAGACTAAATCAATTTCGAAAATGCGTACCTTCCACTGCGCCCGCACTTTACCGATAAGCCTCGACTTCACGGGGTCCCTCGACACCTACTTATCGTGTTTTATTACCTGCAAACACGACGTACAAATACAATAGGCAGTTATAACTACGTTCATTAACCTTCCCGCTCCCGTATTCTGTTCTTCGCACCTTTACGATACGTAACTCACACCCACCGCGACCCATTTCGTACAAAGGAAATTACCGTCTTCAAGACCTGACCCCCTGAAACGAATCCAGTCCAGAGCGCATGGCGTTTCATTGCATTCAAACTCATTTGTTAATTACTCCAGTGACAATAGCGAGCCACAGTCGTACGAACGGACGAAACAATGTCGTTTTACGAGCCATAATTGCGCGGTATCCCCCGCAATAACAGTCGGCACCGTACCGAACCGATTGCTACCTTTCGCGTCGGTTGGTCAAAACGTTTCTTAATTTCGGGCAATAAAAAGGCATTCGTCAAAAGGCCGCAGTCGAGCGGCTTCGGAGCTCGAAGGCGAAACAGTTTTTGAAGAATGGTTTCGGAACGCTAGGTTCCGCAGGCTGTCGGAATTTGCGCTATTTAACAGGTGGGCGGCGCCTGTTACCTAGCGGCCCACCCGTGGGCCCCGTGCCTTTTGTAAATTCGCACGGAAATCCGTAGGAATACCTTTTTCTATTGTGCAAACGCGGGGCAAACGAGCGAGCGAGAAAACACGGGGCCGGGCCAGGGGTAAACCGAGCCAAAGGACTCGCGCCTTTCGTCCTTTCTCTTAACGAACATTGTTCGGATCCGGAGAAGTTTGGAAATTCGTTCGATTGTTTCGCGTCCCGTCGATAAGTTGGCGGCCGTTCTTCGCAGACCAAAACTTTATAGGACGAAACGAGCCTTTTCTTTATTTCCCATACGGGGCGGCTTTGTTTCGATCGGTCGACACGTTGGCTAATTGAAATTCAGACCCTTTCCTTTCTGCCGTCTATTAACGAGCTGGATTCGGTCCTTCTTTGGAGGGGTGAGTTCTATTGTACGATTTTTCTGTGGACAGGCAAAAGTAATGAAAAAGTGAGATTAGGTATGTGCTTCTATATTCCATCATTTATAACAAAATCCTTAATTTCAACTCCATGAGTCCATCTCTACAATGAATCCCACAAATATTCGTACCCTCTATGTCTATCGATGAAGTTTGACTAAATTGAATAAATGTTTCGATAGAACCAAATGAATTTTTTATTATAAATATGCATACGAATAAGCTTATACATGTATACATATATTTATACATCAACGTATTTGTACAAACACATAGAGGGTACGAATATTTATGGTACCGACTGTATGTAAGTACATAACCCAAGTCTCAGCCTCACCTCTTGTTTTTCTAACGTATCGTAATAATTATAAGAGTATAATAATAAGCAAAATTTCATGGCTGACGAACTTCAAACATATAGATATACTCTATTGGCCATCAGGTTGAGATTTAGGTTGATGTTTATATCCGTTTAAGTTAGAGTTACAAATGATTGAATACGAAGGCACAGAATTAATTTCTACCCTTGGTATAATAAAAGCAGACAATAAGCAAAGAAAAGGGGAAACATGTTTAGTTGTGAATTGAATGTGTAAGTACGCGTACGCTTCCGTTTGAAAAGAAACAGCTGAGCCTGAGAACGAACGTAGATATTCCAGAGCATGGTAATGCATGTTAAACAGGCCGAATCGCCCCATATGACTACCTGCAAATACTCGTACAGTGTTTGCTGCATGATACATACTCGGAACACATGTCAAGAATGACGTAAAGTACAGTAATCATTTTTTTCGTTACCATACCTAATTTCATGGTATTCCGATGAACCACCCCCTGGAAAATGAATTCATTCTTTTCACGCACAAAATCTATGGTCGCACATTTTAACTAATTTTAACTCGTTCTAAGTAAGAAAAAGAAAACAAGAAGAAAAAAAAATGTAAACTTTTCCATATTCCTGCCATTCCAACGACCCTACGCGAGTCGCAGATGTGCGGACCCGGCGCGCGTGCTGCCGATTCCTGACACAATGAGCAATCAGGAACCGTTTCGCATCGATCGTAGACTTTGGGAGGCTGTTTCCCGCCACTAGGAGCCCTCTGCCCGACCATTCCCGTCGATTTCTCTGCGTGGGACTCGAGATTACTGTTTCTCCATTAATACGAATATAAAGAATCGTCGATTTCGCGAGAATTCCCCGAATCTCGATTCCCCGATCACCCTTCTCTCGAGATTTCCCTCGTGTCGCAGACTCTTCTTCTCGTCTAGCCCTCTCCCCCTCTTCCGCGCCGCCCCACGGGTCCCTCTTCTTCCCAGGGTGATTATTTTTTCTGACTTCTCTTCGTTTCCACGTCTATCCATCCCATCCAGAAGAGGGGAGTTTTCGGCGGCTGTTTGGGGCGAGGGGTTCGGGGGGCAATTTTTATACACCTCCTCGTCTTTCTTTCGATTCCTTCCCGGACGTTATTGCGAATTTCGTCTCTCCCGGCACGGTGCATCTGCGGCGGCTGCGCGTATCCGAAAGAATAGCGAGAACCGAAGCAGGCTGTCTTCTCTACGCCCTTCGGGGGATCCCGTAGGAACAGATGATGATCCCGTTTAGGAAGCTGCAAAGCCGTCTTGCTCTCTACCAGACTTTACGGTTACGGGGTCATCATCGTCAGGGGTTCTTTTCTCTTCGTTTCGTCATCGATCCCGCGGTGCCTCCTCCTCCTCTTCCTCCCCCCCCCCCCCCCTACTCTCGATTTCTCAACGAATCATCCAACATCGATCCAAGATTGGGGGTAAATTCGCAATTTGTCTATTATCACGATCCCATCGATTAAATATTGCAAGTAAAAATAATTTTTATGTAAGAGGTTTATCCAACAATTTTTCAACCGATTACGTTCGAATATTTTAGGATGTCCAAGGGTAAAGTACGATATGGGCTCCGTGATTTGAGAACCCCCTGGCAGGTATTACGTAAATGTCTCCCCGACGTTTCGTTCCTCCTGTGTCACTTGAATAGGAGACACCGCGTCGCGACGCCTGTACGTGCGACTCGTACGTACACGTACCTACGTACTCCCCAGGGGCGTCTTTATGTCGAAGCAAACGACGCACAGCATGGGGGCACTCTTTTTTAAAGGTCGTCCAACAAAGAAAAAATAGTTTTTTTTAATATCAGGGAAAGCAAGCGTATATACAAGTTATACACAAGATCGGTTCCTCGTGCCAATGCGAATCGAAAAGTCCTCTTCCGTTTCGCAATCTAAAGTTTCTTTAACGAGATACGAACGGCTGAAGTTTCAGCACGTGTCGCGCGCCCGAAGCTCTACGTCAGAGAATTTAAATTACTTACGTCTAGTCAACGAAGCCTCGTATCGCAAAATGCCGGAGGACTTATCGCTCTCTTTTGTAGCGAGGAAGTGACCAGAAAAAAAGAATTCCACACTTTCATTATCATTCTATACAAAATTTCTATAGAATACATTCTAGACGTAGACATTCGTACATTAATAATAACCCCTCTAAAAAAAAAATTCCAACGATACAAAATTAACAGATTTTTGTGATACAATTTAGGAGGGGAAATTTCCAAGTTGAAAGTTACACAGGGGCGCGAAGCGAGTGGTAGATCGGCCCTGGTGCGCACCGTACGAATAATCGCGCAGTGCGAGTCTCTCTGTGCGCGCAGTCGTATGCTCACACGCACGCAGCCAGTGTCTGTTACACGTACACGTGTGTATATGCACTTAGCGGTGCACCATCGGGGTGCCCATAGTTGGCACGTGCCAACCATCACAATGGATACGACCATCTGCACTCCTTCTTATAGAAAAATCAAAGTCGTAGGGACACGGGCGTTCGCCCGATTTCGTGTCCCCTTCCAGTCCGTTATAAGTTCGAACCGCTCGTTTCCTCGCAAGATGGTCCAGAAGCCAAGCAGAAACGCACGGAGGAAAACCGCGCGTGCTACCGATGCGCTCGGATCCTTACGATTTACATATCCTCGTTGTCCGCGGATCCCAGAACGCCTAACTTCCGCGGGAACCTTTCATACGGGTTCCATCGGCGGGTCGGTGCCCATCCCACTCGATCTGTCTCGTCTATCTGTCCTCCGTGTCGTTGTACATTTAAATTCCATTCCTTAACCCTTCGAGTATGGGCGTTTTAAAGCGACACTCTAGAAGTAAAAAATAAGGAACATGAACTGTTCGTGTAGATGACATCATAGTTTGGGTCGTCGATCTTCCCAAAATTGTAAAGATTGCTGAAATGGTAGAACCAAACTATGGTAGTATCACCTACCACCACCCAAGGGTACACCATTTAAATTCCCGAAATCGACAAACATGATGATTTTAAATGAATTTTCATTCGGCTCAATGTTAATCGATTTGTTAATGGCAAAATTGTTGCTGGTGGATCGACAAGGAAGGTGGTGCAACGTGTTACGTCGAGGAAGGTGCGCGATCTGGCAGCTGCTTACGAGGGGTGGCTGGTACCCCCGATATGTGTGGCAGAAAGCAGCTGAGCTACCCCCATGGTATCGCGTTGTACGCGTTCGATGCCCTATAGCGAATAATCTTTGCAGTCACGACCGCTGGGAACGACCCGGTGGATCGTTTCTTGTGTTCTCTGGTGCCCGTTGACCCCCACCGTCCTGCCACCCCAACCCCCAGCCTCTCTGTCTGTCACTTTGTCTCCCCCGCGACCCCTATACTTGCTCGCCTCCCTGGAAATTACAGTTATTGAGAATTCGCGGGGTTTAGTCGTTCCGTCGAGTTGGCAGACTTTCGGTTAGCCGAAGTGGGTGTACTCTCTCCCTGAATAGAGTCGAGGGTAGCCAAATAATAAAAGTTGCGCCAATATTGGGCCTTATTCTTCGATACGACCCTCGAATAGGTAGTTTTCATCTTTACTCGGTCAAGAATTTGTCTGTAGGTTAGCCTATAATAACTTCTTTTCGTACTGTAGTTAAATATTGGAAACAAAGTATGTATTAACGCTTTATTTTTAATTTAATGCCCTCGTTATTCACAGATTTCGAAAATGTACGTTTGTTAACGTTATTTCGATACTACCAATTCCGAGTATACTTTTCCTGCTTTTCCAAGAATTTCGATATCGCCAATTATAACCCCAAAGACAGTCACTTGTATTTCCAACGTTCCATCGAGAAAGATGGGACGAAGATGATTAAATAACGGGGAGAACAGCATACCTATCGGCGTGGCATCAGACACGTCCGTTGGTAACTCGTTCCTCCTCTTACATCGACGAGTTCTCCCGCCATTTCCATGGCAGTTCGAACTTCGAAGTCACAGCATGTTTTACGGCTCCGATCCTGCGAGCGTTCTTATCGCGAGAGATACGACTGATGCTCTCGTCGCGTGAAATTGATTCTCGGAGTTATCGTTTTTCTCTCTCTCTCTCTCTCTCTTGCCTGATGATTCTAATTCGAATCGACTCAATCGATACGGTATCATTCGAAAAAATTAATATATTCATTGATCTTAACTAGCAAACAAACGTTTTCGACTCCTCGGGATTGAACTCTCAGGATTATTATTAAAATAATAATTCGTGACGATTTGCGACTTCATGGATATACGATTTTAAGAATTTCATGTATCCTATCTGTCCAACAGCATACGGATGGAATGTCGATAGATTCGGTGTCGACCAATCCAAGAAATACTAATGAACATCGTAAAAATATTTAGAAAGCAGCCGGTGCTCGACCGTATTGTTATTCATATACGTATCGTATCAACAGCAATCCTCGAACGGCACTTGTGCACTCGAGCCTTACGGGGGTGGGTTACCTGCCGTGTGAAAATCTCCGAAGAATGCGAGGGTGGTATCAAAGATCAGGTGAAGCATTGTGATCGGCAGAATGAAAAAAACGGACCGAGTCGTACCTGCCCGAGAGAGCTGCATCCTTCGGAGCAGTCGGTGCATCAACCGACGGGACGAGGACCCCTGCCAAAGAGCGAAAGAGACGGAAAGAGGGCCCTTTCAGTGCGAGGAACTCCTATGGTCGGCAACCTTTTCCGCTCTGGTATCGAAAGTGAGGAGCTATGTAGTCAGTGAATGACCGCGCATGTATTCGACAGAGGCGGACAGTGATTGAGGAGTGGGGGTGGGGGGTGGGGTGGGGTCGGCGGGCGGGGGGGGGCCATCGTACACTTAAGTATTCTATACATGCGCATTCCTGTTTGCAGGAGCAATAATAATATTGGAAAACTCCGGCACGTTTCGAGTCACTTAGTTGAAATGTTATATGGAGTATAACGCGTTGTTTTATTTTACAGTTATTTATATTTGGAGAAACTTCGAAGATGATTAGCTGGTCTTTTAATTAATTGGCCTTTCGATCTGGCTGTTTTCTATTTGAATTCTATTCGTTTCTCTGTTAGAAATTAATTTTATCAACGGCTCTAGACGATAAGAAGGGACAATTTGACTCGGCCCAAGTGATTTCATTTTATTTTTAATGTATATTTAGTGCGACATATGTAACGATGATGATAATTTGAGAATAATCTGGAATTTTATATTTATTTAGAAACAATCGAAAGTATTACAGTAACAACATCCTTATTATTCCACCGAATAAATACAAGATTCATAAACATCTAGTGTTTGCAACCCCCTTCGCAGTTAATAAGCCCAATTAAAACGTAACCCCCGCGACACCTCTCGGTGCAGCTAACACCGTTGTTATTAAACCCTAAGCTCGTAGCGCGCGCACTTCACGTGCACTTAGCGGGTACGAGACACAGGACGTAACGAAAGACGGCGGCAAGAGGGGCTGAAAAGGGCCCCCCATAGCGGTCGCCCTAAAGAGAGGATTCCGCGTTCCGTTCTCCCTACCCGCCTTGAGAAGATTTAGGCGGGCCCTTTCCCAGTCGCCCATTGGTCGGCCCTTGCCCCCACTCCGCGGCGCTACTTCATATAAAGCCATAGCTTCCCGCCAGATCGAGCAGTTGGTACGAGTTTCGCAGGTGAACAGTACGCAAACCCCGTTCGCTGCTCGGTCAGACGCGTGGCGACTATCGCCCGATCGAGATCGTTGCGATCGCGACCGTGTTGTTCGCGACAAGTCTTCGTTAACAAAATTCCACGAGACGAGGAATTTTACCCTATTCGTTCGTTTCGTCCGACCTACACACACACACTGTCTTGCCATGTTTTGGGAAGCTGTCACGGATTCATGCGACGTGTGCCAATGTACAAGGTATTGTCGCGCTTCGAATTAACCAGCTTTCGTTTAACACACGCCGGTTCGTCGTTTTCTCCAAGGATCATCTACGTGCTGTGTGATTCAGTGAAGTTTGCGAAAGTATACGTGGCGAAGCTTGTGCAGGGCTTACTTTGAGATAGACATGTCAGTTTTTCATTATTTTTCTAATTGTGAGCGTCCTTTGTTGTTGTAAACATAAGTAATAAAGAGTGATTATGGTGGAAACATGTAATTGTCTTGTCAGAAATCTTTCGTTCGACTCTAATTATGTAATTTTGTCGAATTTGATAAATATAAAGAAACCCGCTTTTTCTTCGAACATTAAAGTTAGAATTGTTGATTACGCCACTGATAAAGTCAAGAGGAAAAGCTGTCGAGTGGCAGCCGTGAATCGAATAAAAAAATCTTTCGATGTCCAATCGGTGCAAGAGTAATTCCTGTTTTCCGTGTATTTCGTGTTTCGGTGGATTCTACGGACGCGTGAGTAAAAAGTAGTAGTGCCCGAACAGGCTTGAATCACAACAACAACGGTAGATAAGTTTATCATTGGCACGTTTCGACGAATAGTATTTGACGAACGTACGATGAAATATTTGCTCGTTCTGCGTCTGTTGGCGCGCTCGTGTAGCTTGCTCCTATCTACGCAGGGTGGCGCCACCAGTCGATGTTCGCGTTCAGAGCAGGCGTTAGAGTTCCCAGCACCATGCACTTTCTAACTTATTCTCCTCGTGTTACGAATCGCTATCCTTTGAATTTTATGCGTTTATTATATGAGTGATAACGGTATTATTGCACAAATTTCTGTCAAACATAAATAATCTTTCCTCAAGATCAATAATATACCTGAATGTATAAATATAATCTTGACTTCGTTATCCATCCAGTCTTAAATTTCTGAAGCCCTAGTAGTAACTATTTCGTAGAGCCAGCCCTGGTTGGGCACACGAGTACCGAATAGAACAACGTGTTCACCGCGTGTCGCTAGAAAGTATGTACAATGTGCGCGAGTTCGCGCCAAAATCATCTCACGTTCCAAATTTCTGGTCGAGAGCGTCTCGAGTCTCTTCAAAATTCACGATAATGGACGTTTTGTTCGCGATGTAGTGTCTCGATGTTATTTATCAAACCATAACTACAATAACCGAAAACGATGCCGCTTGGGTTGAGCAAGAGTCGCGTGCCCGGTTAACGTAGCCTACAATTGAACGGTTCTTCAGAAAATAAGTGTGTATCATGCATTTTCCGTGTCTGTTTTGTTTGTTTGTAAGAGATTTTTGGCTTGGATTGGTAGTTGAGGTAAGGGAGATTACTGTGTGCACAATGACACTAGTGTAATCTGCACTCTTTATTGACAGATGTAGCATTGGTTGTTTCTTGTATTTTTCACAATTTTTTAAGAATCAGAAATTACTTAGTAGGTCTTGATACGAATCTAGGTTGAGAGTTCTACTGTAAATTCTATCATACGGGTTTTTGTGTTGCTCGTTACGTCACTACATAGTGGGCGCGAAAATGTTTGGAGGTTAGGTTCGATCATAGCACGTGCGTGAATCCTTGTATAGTAAATTCGATTATGTTTAATTTTCCATGTTTGTCTTTTTTTCCAGGCTTTTCAAAAATGCCTTCAAATTCAAAAGTACACCCGAAAGCACGGTGAAATCCAGACCGAAGGCACGTCGACTTCTCGGCATGGCGTCGCGACGCTGTACCAGTCCAGAGCCAGTGTCGCCATCTGCTGACAAGGAGAACAGCTTTGTCTCTTGCAGCCCTCGCGCCAGCAGTCCTCAAAAGGTAAATACACCCATACTTGAATAATTAATAAACACTTACTTACCAGAATAATACATAACGAATTAAAGCAACGCGCTCATTAAAAAAACTATATTTTTAATCGACGTGCAATATATCATTTCATAATTCAAACTCCAATTTTTGTTCTCGTCTGTTCGTTATTTTTTTGTATCTTGATACGAGGTTTGTCCATCTCCGTTTTACATGATAAATGGTTACGATTCAATTTCCGTTCGATCTTCCTATTACTTCTTCGTTTAAATTCGATTAGTTTCTTTAGTATTTTATTCTTTTGTCACCGAGAGGAAGGAAACCGAAGGTACACCTGTTTTTCCATTATTCGGTGTCATTCGGCTTGTTTCCGACACTCACGAAAAGATCAGAGATAAAGAATCAGATAACGAAACACACCATTTTCGCTCGATTCGAATCATTTGATCGTTGTGAACTTGGAACGAGCCGAATTTTCCGTGATCCATGATCAGGTGTCGCGTCGTTGAGATACGACACCGGATGTCGTGGTGCTTCCGCCATCCGGATGCATTCCCGTTTAAATCGATAACCATTGTACTCAAACATTTCACATGCATATATAATACACTTCTTCTTAATCTACATTATTCTACTGCATTCATATTAGATTATTTTCGAAGTTAGGTTGACTTATAAATAAGACTTGTAAATATATAGACATTTTTACAATCTTTTTTATATATCTGTTATAAACATATAAAATATATGAATTCTCAATTTAATTCTAATTAACTAATCAAATAATTAGTTTAGATAATTCATTATTTAGTTTCATCCACTTTAAATCCATTAATTTTGTTTAAAAGGATTTTCCTAACATTCTGATATTTTTTCTCACAGATTGTCGGCGGAAAGAGATGTCGTTACCCGCTGGAGGACTACGATCCGAACAGTCAGGACAGCGGTTACGAAGCGAGCTATCCCGAGAGGGACGGAAAGCCACGCGATGGATTTCAATTCGTCGAGCCCCTGGCTGTTGCTCCCCGTCGTATGTCAATCGAACGCAGTCCTATGGCATCTCCGGTCAGATCTTCGCCTCAGCGAACGCGCGCCGCTCGATCATCCCTCTTTCGTAGCGTTTCATCTGGCTACGAGAGCATGGACGACGGTTTCAACGATTTGATCGACATGGAGGCTCTAGACGACACGACGCAATTGCCCAATGGCATCTCGACCCTTCTCAGCGGCGATATCGTTGGCAACGTCACCCTGATCGACGCCACCAGCCACAAGATCGACACGAGCAGCCCCAGCACACCAGAATTCCCTCGTACCAACCGAAACGGTAACTTCAGACGATCCTTATCGCTGCAGAACGAAAGACCAGAAATACGCAAGAACTCGACGCTCTCGAAAGTACGTTCCTGCTTGTTTCGTTCTCCAAAAGCCTCACCCGAAGCGAGTCCAAGTCTCGAGGACAGCCCGTTCTCGAGAACAACGGTGTCCACGATTCGTCGTCAACGGATCTACCGCGACGAGAATGCTACTAGCAGCACCGACTTCGATTCACCGTTATCCGTCAGGACGTTCAAACGACCCGATCCACCCATGGACGATAGTCCAAAACTAGTCAAGAGGTCGCGAAGATCGAGCACCAGCTTTCTGGACGCGATCAGGGAGTGCACCAGCACCGATACACCAGCCTTGAATCCAAGGATCGCATCCGTACCTTTGCAGAGAAGCTTGTCCGAAACGGCCACCACGATGACAAAAACGGAAGCGCACGCACTGATCAAGTCGGCTATCCATCGCAGCATCACCGACGCAGACCTGACGGGTGACTTCAGCAAACCCTGCGTTCTTCCGTTGGCTACTGGCCAACACGAAGACCTGAAGTCGATATCCACAGAAACCTTGGCTGCTCTCATTCGCGGAGATTTCAGGGATCGCATCGGTACGTTTCAGATAGTCGACTGTCGTTACCCTTACGAGTACGACGCTGGACACATTCAAGGCGCGCAGAATCTGTACAGCAAGGACTTGATCGAGAGAATCCTGCTGGATCCTATCACCAGCACACCAGCAATCGAACCTGATTCGAACAAAAGAAACATCTTGGTGTTCCATTGCGAATTCTCGTGGGAGCGTGGACCAAACCTATCGCGATTCCTGCGAAACTTGGATCGACAACGAAACAAGGAACACTATCCTGCTTTGCATTACCCAGAGGTTTACCTGTTACACGGTGGTTACGAGAAATTTTACAGGGAACAGAAAACGCTGTGCACGCCGCAGGGTTACAGGCCCATGAGACATCCCGACAACGAGGCGGATCTCAGACAGTTCCGAAGCAAAAGCAAAAGCTGGCAAGGTGAAAAACTCAGAATCACGGGTACCGTGACACGGTCCAACTTGAAGCGTTTAGGTTTTTAATTCTCGTCAAATTTCGCGTCATTTCTTGTCATCTTTCGTTCTATATCTTCACGATTCGGTGATCGAAGCGTATCGAAACGCGTAAACGTGCAAATCACGAATAGACGACGGTCGGGAGGCGTTTTTTATACTTGTGTTGGTCGTAGAGATGTTCGATTCTTGTAACAATATCTATTCTGTAATCGATTTTCAAGCAAAGTGACTAGAATCGTTTCGCTAAAGAATCAAGTTTAACAAAATTAATTCGCAAAATCGTTGCTACCTATAGCTAGCGTATAATTAACTATTGTCCTGTTTAGAAAGTTTACGACCTAGATTAGGCTCACGCTAGTGCATACTGTTACTCGGTACACCGTAGCCTTGTTTCTTTAAATTGAGCATAGTAAGTAAACAATCAACAACACTGTTAATAGGTTTTAGTAGACACTGAAATTGAGGTCTACGGAAAGAGCCTTGAGGATGAATTAATTTTTTAATTTAATCGTAATATGTTGGCGTATATGTATATGGCCAAGAATTAATTTCTTCTTTGAAACAAAATCAAATTCATGCAATAATGCTACGTACTTTCAAAAATTGATTGCGTATGTCCAGTGAGGCAAACGGTAGAAGCTCCAGTCAAAATTTTTGCTTCTACCGCGATTCTTAACTGAAATAATCGACTCAAAATAGTGGCTTCGTGAAAGATCGATTTTCTAGAAAAAATTTCTTTCTAGATCTTCTACATTCGGTGTCGAACATTTCTAGTTGCTCTCTAGCACTCGTGCGTACGTTCTCGTACCTTTGTATTGTAAATAGCTTGTCTGGCACTAGTACGCTTACTCTCTTAGTGAATTAATTCTAGTACAAGGAAACGAAAAGCGCTTATTTTCATCGACGAACGACGCGACGGCATCGTTAAAAGTTGCGCGCGGACGCGATGCGCGAAATGGCATTTAATCTTGTATAAAAGTATCGTCAAATAATTTTCGCTGTTCGCGCGCAACAAACGTAACGGCGATGAATGATCAGACATGAGCAAAATTGTATTCGAATAATAGATGACGAATAAGACGAACGTATGTAGCTATTCATTCGATCTAGCAATTAAACTTTTCTTTTCGTTCCAAGTGAGATAGATTTTCTATGATACAAGTTTTTATTTTTATTCAAAAAGAAAAAATGATTCGAAAATCTTTCGTATATTCGAAATTGTTATCCAGATAAGAATTTTGTTCATCTCTGTGGAGGATGGAGGTGAAGCGAGCACGTATAAGATCGCAAAAGGAGGCCAATCGGTACAAATAGTAATCTACTCTTGGGCAGGCTTCCCATTCTATGCATTGTACAGCCAAACTCTGCAGATTTTTGTGATCTTATCAATGTTTGTGCCCCACTTGCTATGTACGCAAAATCTGCCGCGTGAAATTCCATTATTCGCAACTTCGTCGCCGTTTTCGAGGCACTGCATCGCCAAAGTTTAGCGTGTCTGCGCACACGCGTAGAGAAAATATTTTTGGACAGTTTATATTAAGTAAGACGCGGGGAAATCATTTATAAAGAGAGAATTAAAATTATTTGATATGTGCAAATTTCATCTTATGTATGTCTGTACGAATGAAGGAATGAATGGATAGATGGATGGAGGATTGGATGGATGATGTATCAACGCATACACATATGTATTATAAAAATGATCATTCGTTATATATGTCCTTAGTCTATAATATACTTTTCGTACAGTTGAAACTGATGCGTGTTTATTGTTTTACTTTAAACATAATCCAATTATGTTACCCAAGTTTATCCTCGATTAGTTCCCACTGTAAATGCTAGATAGCGCCATTTGTTTATTTTTTTTAAAAAAGCTATATATCCAATAAAAAATTTGTGGACAAGCATTGTAATACTAAAATATGAATGAGAATCATTTTTTAACCACTGAATTCTTTTTTTTTTTAAATAAACAAATGGGGCCATCTAACATTTAGAGTAGGACAAACTTGAGCGTTTTCCCGATAGAGGCGCTGACCAAACTCCGAAATTAGTTCGGACATTGACCACCAGATGGCGCTTACATCGAAAAAATTAATTTTAATAAACGTTGTTTATTTCGTTTAATAATGATTTTCCGACTATATTAGAGGCATTATGATGTTATAATTCAGCTAGGAAAATATTCCTTGACCTCTACTTCCTTTAATAGCTTCAAATAAACTTGATTCTAAGCCAATATGTACATGAACATTATTTGTCTGTTTTTTCGTGGATAAAACGTATATTGGACCAGTTTATGCCCATCAGATGAAATCTGAAAGTCTAATTAATGAACAATATGCCTGGCATGATGTAAAATTGCGTGTATATATGCAAAAAATTAGATTAAATTCAGTGTTCGCATACAGATAGCCTGCATTCCATCTGGATTTAGTTCGACCCATTGACCGCTAGGTGGCTAGCGTCGCATGCCCTGTTGAGGCGCTATATCACGAGAATAATTTCTATATAATATATATAATATATAGTACCCTAGAATAATAATGTTTGAATGGTATAATAAAAATGTACAACAGAATACTATACAATAGATATAATAACATTATGAATTAAGCATACATACATTATACAATCATAACAGTACATGTAATAAATTTGCTATAACAATACGCAATAGAACAGATATCTCTACTACATACGTTTATAAATTATCATATCCCTTCCAAGAAACAAAAATTAATGACTTTGCATATATGTAAAGACACATTGCGATAAGAATTATATGACCGGCAAACCGGCTTCGTGGTCCACCACTTGCTTTCATTCGCACCATCTTTTGCGCTGTATTCGCCTGCTGGTTCGTGTTCGAGTATGACACAACTTTTATTAAACGCAAGTAATACTAATTAAATAGCTGAATAACGCACCGTGTTACTTACACATATACGATATCGTGCGACATAACATTGTTTCTCAAATTCCTTAC
The DNA here is from genome assembly GCF_026283585.1 of Hylaeus volcanicus. NCBI lineage: Eukaryota > Metazoa > Arthropoda > Insecta > Hymenoptera > Colletidae > Hylaeus > Hylaeus volcanicus. The sequence goes on from NC_071979.1 coordinate 27,413,139, forward strand.
GATTTTCTTTTTTCATTCTATGCACTTATCATTCTGGTTCATTCTATATTCAATGTGATTCAATCGTGAGAGGTCATGCGAATGTGGTCGTACCGTTTCTAACAAACGCAATTTGATTATTTGTTTCAAGTGTTGTCTGTTCGCGATAACCTAACTCTTACTTCAATTCATTCGTGATATTGATAAAAAACATTCTATTCATCTGCTAATCACATTTATCAACTCACTTTCAGCTACACTGATTGCAAAGAAACCTCTGTTGGAAATTGGTACACGTCTCTTTTCTTCCATGGCTCAAGCACTACAAACTCACGGCGTTGTGCCAGATGTTATCGACAAAGTACCACAGAATGTGCTTAGCGTATCTTATCCCAATAACCTTTCTGTTGAAATCGGTAAGGTACTGACTCCGACTCAAGTTAAAGACCCACCAACTGTTACTTGGAGCCCTGAGGCCAATGCCTATTATACTCTTTGCATGACTGGTGAGTACCAAGTAGAAATAGAGAATATTAAAGTTAATCTATGTACCATAGACACAACTTACAAGTTGTACAAACATAGTCATTGTCAATAGACCATTTATTATTCAAGATCAATTTTCCAGATCCTGATGCTCCAAGTCGAAAGACTCCAACATTCCGTGAGTGGCATCATTGGCTGGTAGGAAACATTCCTGGCTCTGATGTCTCTAAAGGAGAAGTCCTCTCCGAATATGTTGGTTCAGGTCCTCCCCAAGATACAGGCCTTCATCGTTATGTCTTCTTATTATACAAGCAGCCTGGAAAGCTTACATTCGACGAGACGCGACTGACCAACCGAAGCGGAGATAATCGCGGAAACTTTTCCATAAGAAAATTCGCCGCGAAATATAAGCTTGGCGATCCTATTGCTGGAAACATGTACCAGGCAGAATTTGATGACTACGTTCCTATCCTCTATAAACAATTGGGAGCTTAAGATTGTACCCTTGTAAACTTGAAGATCGAATGTTTTATTAAATTTCTAGTTTATCCAACAATAGCCGTTTCATTTTTTTATGCCCTAATAAACTAGTATAATATGAGATTCTTTGCTTGATCTTTGATATTAGTTTGGTTATCCTGAATATTTGTTATTTTATATATAAATAAATAAATTTAAACGATGATTGTTTATATATTTTATGGCCATTGATGTATTAACAGGTTTGGCAGCTATTTTGCTTTCATTCCTGTTGCTTTCGCGTAGAACGCCGATTATAGCATAACAATTCGATGTCAGAACGTCAGATTAGAAAGGTGAAAGAGGGAGACGCAAATGTTCAGGCTGTTGACGAAAGGAAAAGCTGAGAACTCAACCTGTGACAAGTTGGGTGGGGATAGACCAGGGAATAAAACTGTTCTCCCGAGCCTTTCGAGCAAGAGTTTGTTGCCATAACGAGGCGAAAATGAAGTGTTCGATTATAGTAGGTGCGTGAATGTTTGTCTATCCTCGTATTCGAACTGCGACCACTTTTAACCTTTTAAAGACGGGTATCTTAAGTAGTCCCTATACTCAAACTAATAACAAAGTAATCTATGCAAATTAAATTTTAATTACAATTAGTTTTGTTTATAAGAAAAAATAATGTAATGTTTATTTGTCATGCCCCGTCCTTAAACCAGGATTATTGCCTCGATATTTGACATTATTTGTTGAATTATAATTTCAGGAATTTTTATTTGCGGCATCCACGTTATCGCGGCTGCGGATGTTAAATCGCAATTTGAAACAGCAAGCATCGTCCCTGATATATTAGACGCAGCACCCGTCGAAAAAATAGAGGTAATTATTTCTACGATGTTGATTAATTAGCTTGACGCATCGATGACAAATATTTGCGATTCAGGTCAAGTACGGAGACAAAGTGGTCGACTTTGGAAACGAACTAACGCCAACGGATACGCAGCAGATTCCCGAGATCCATTACAAACACGAAGGTGGAGTCCTTTACACGCTCGTAATGACTGGTAAGCCACAATTTTTTTTCTATATTTGCAATTATCATCAGGATAACAATTTTGCCCATCCCTGGCAGAGTCGCTACGAATCGAAGTCTTCGACTAGACAGTAGGACGCGACCTTAATTTATCTTCGCGTTAATTTACATCGAGACTCGCGCGTTGACTTTCACCGCAGTCGGTTCGAGGAAACCTGTTCCCCGCACGGCCATCTTCGTCGCGGTGCGTGGAGGTCGTTGATTCGTCACCTTTCCATAAATGTTTTTTTTTGTATCACCTTGGTTAAAAATGTCATTGTATAAAATAGAAATAATGAGTTTGGAAAGATGATGCTTTTATTATAAAAAAAGAACGTAATGTCTTCGCCATCATTCCAAAACGACTATTCTTATTTCTGTATCCTGGAGACACTATGGTATAAAAGCGAAATTTATAGCGAATCAGCACCCTTACTAATATGTACCTTTATTTTTAGATCCTGACGCCCCTACAAGGAAAGGGTACAACCGAGAGTTTCGTCATTGGCTGGTAGGAAATATACCAGAAGAGAACGTTGCGAAAGGAGAGGTCCTCGCGGAATACGTGGGACCGGCACCACCGAAGGGATCTGGGAAGCATCGTTATGTCTTCTTGGTGTACAGACAGAATCAAGGGTCCATCACGTTTGACGAGAGAAGACTGAGCAACAGGTGTGTCTTCTCATTGATGCACCTCTTATCGTCATAAATAATCATCATTTCTATATACCTGTATGGATTATAAATTCTGAGAACATATTTTCAGGGACGGTCCTTTGCGAAAGCGGTTCTCCATAAAAAAGTTCGCCGAGAAGTACAACCTTGAGGGACCTATAGCAGGGAACTTTATGAGATCGGAGTACGACGACAACGTGCCCAAGTTCTCGAAGCTTCTAGGGTTCTAAGAACAACAGATCTTGGTTTCCTTTATCGTTATACAGGTGGTGGTACGAACGGTAACATAAACGCGGTCGTTGCACGCGATACGTATAACCATTAACGCACGGTGTATATACAGATCTACAGAATACGGCGGAGCAGGACAATAAATACTTCAAAAATGGATGGATACGAGAAAATCGATCGATTCAGTTTATTTTCGTTGGTGTCGTTATAAATATAAAATGTACCCTATGTAGATTTCGAAAGCGACTCGTGGATGGCTTTGGTGGTTCGCGAGTCGTTTCTTCGTCCGAATCGTCACGAAGCGATCAGATTCGTTGAAAGATCGAATCTCCGATGTACACTGGATCAAGAAAGCTTTTTATCGTTTACAAAAATACTTTGTTGACCCACTGTATCTCTTGGTACGCGTGTTAGGTGCGACGACTAGAATACGATACGATATGCTAACAAGGATCCTCCGCGACGATCGCGACACCCTAACCCGTCGGTTACACTCGCGAAATCGAAATCGAGTCGTCGCCGTGCGAATCGTTCGATAACCTTAGCACTACGACGACGGCAAATACCAACGAGGAAACTATTAGTACCAAGTAAGTACTAAGAATGGTCGATGAGGTTCTGCACAGTAATAGCGATAACTATTCTTTTCTTTCTTTCGTATATTTTATATTTGTATATGAATACAAGTTTCTATCATAATTATGTTTGTTTTCTATTTTCGTTAATTTTCAATTCGTGATATGACTAAAATGTCTATTCTATAAATGGGAATAAAATGAAGGAATTTAAGACTTTTAATATTTAATCATATACATATAGTAGGCTTGAATTTGTACCAGACAAGTATTGTTGGCACATGGTGAGACAAGCACCTCACCAAATACACTCCTTTTAATTCCTTTACCTGGATCATAAGAAGAGTATGTAAGACATACTTTAATAAATATCGATCCATAAGTCAGATCTAGGGGAAAGGGATGTAGTGTCGATGTGTGTAAAATATAGCAGGTATTCAATGAAATAAAAGAAATTCTGGAATATACTTTTCATTGACATAAATACAAAATTTTAATCGAACGTCCAGGACCTACAATTAGTAACATCACAAAAATCAAATCACAGATTAAAGTAGATAACCACGTACGTTGCAAGTAGTTTTGCAATTAAAGGAGTACACTCGACGAGTGAAACATGAGAGTATGTCGCTTCGCTATCACAAGAAGAGTACAGCTGGTAACCCTACTCTTAGCTGAAAACTTGTTACTTCACTGTTGCAGATGACTAGACCACCAAAACTTTAACATTAACTATCTCGCAAACTATTAATCGTATTACCACAATCACTGGCTTCCGTACTCGAAGCTCTATCACTGTGCAAAACCTCATCGACCAGCCCGACTCTGCACCTAGGGTCTCCTTATAAGATGCTAAGGATATCGTGCGACACGACAAGCGGCAAAGGACAAACGATACTGTCGGTGAAATTAGACGACGTTCGCGCGCGATCGAGAAAATTCGTTTCGATCGACGCGACTGGTAGAGTTTTTCACCGACGCTAAGGAACTTGTTAAAGGAGAGTCTCTCTGTAGAGACACGAAACAAGACGCGAGACGACGCGTGGCGAGGCGAGGCGAGGCTAGGTTAGACGTAGCGTAGCATGGCATGGCGCGAGGCTTTTTCATGGTTGGGAATCTCGAGAACGACACAGGATCCCCGTGGCTCGTTCGTGATTCAAGGTAAAACCAGGTCTGGAAAAACGGTAATGTTCCAACAGAGTCGATGATCTCGTACGTCGCCCCATCCACCGTTGCCCTTCCTGAGTTTCGTTTTTTTTGCAGTACCAGCCACGGTGAGCGTCAACCGATTAGGAAACAGATGATCCTGGGCGGCCTTCAGCACGTTCTGAACCTTCGCTATCGTGGCAGTCGATTCACAGTTGTTCTTCTTGTGGTGAACGCCGCTGGAATTATTTGTATTATTTCGGATCGCTTCGCTCTTATCATAGATACAAATGTATCGATGTCAATGTACCGTTTCTGTCTTACCATTCTCCAATGTGGAACACCCTGGGCGCCCTCATCATCATCGTGACCAGGCCAGATTCGGTTCGCGGTGCAACTCCAGCACCTTTGCTAGGAGGCACGCAGCTTTGAGCTATGTGTTGAAGGCTCCAATCCCAATTGTAATCGTCGTACGAGCAGAACTGCGAGGCGCATTTTCGTAATTTGTTCCACGTGACGCGATTGAACGCCATTCCCATGTTGTGTTTGCTGGAGATCCAAGGGATTACCTCGGCCTGTCGGACGAAGTGATAGTCAGTTTTTTTTTTTTATCATGCTTGGAGAATCTTGACGAGAGGGTAGTTAGGGAAAATGTTCGCAGAGTGATCGATGCGTATCCTAATCACGATCGCGATCGCGGCGATTGGTCGGGCAGTTGTGGAGTCGAATTCCAAATATTTGGAAATGTTTGCGAAAAGATGTCGAGGGATGACGGAGGTCGACGAAATCGACGGTAAAACATATTAATATCTCAGTGGATCTCAGTAAGTTGATCACTTGTAAAGCACGTAGAATCTATAACCAGCTTTAGATCGTGGCTAGATAATTGTTTTGTGTTTAGATAAAAGCTGTTAGCTAATGGTGCCATGCTAGGTATCAATGGCAACTAAAAAGAATGCTTCCGAGGGGTACATTCGGTTTAAATGAGTCTAGGCATACTACCATAGAACATTAAGGGCATTTTTATCACAGATTATAAAATGCAGAATGATATTTGACTTTTGAAGTTTCAGCATGGTTTTATCAGCATGTATTGGATTAATGTTGACTGTGTCAATGTTTGTTAGCTTGAGAATGACTACTCTTTTTCCTGATATCGATATCCTCTCATTTCAATACAGAATCAGAGTCAGGGAATGGATACCATTCGCCCTACTTTTCTTAACTCTTATCAATGCAGGCTTCTCGACCTCGTTACTTGATCTGTAACCCCTTGTATGGCTACATCTAACTACACTACATATTATTTCTTGTTTTCAGACCTCACGCATTGATACTATGTTATTTAATCTATTTATAAATGATATATACAAGCATATGCATCAATAGGAATTTCTTTTAGATATAGATAATTTCAATTTTTTCAAATGATTTCCCCAGAAAATGACATTATTATTAGAGTTCGGTTAGATCTCGATGACCTGGTGAATCAGTGTAATAGGAGTGAAATGAATAACAGGGAGATATAAAAAAAGAAAAAGAAATTGACCCTTGTATCAGAGCTTTGCACCTCTGCCTACAAAAACCTACTTGCATCGGATTATGCCCTTCTTGAGACCATGAAAGCAAGATTCATTGGAATCATTTGTGTCTAACACAAAAAGTAAACGAGTATTCGGGTGGCTTGTCTCAAGTGCCTCACCCTATCTAAGTGGAGCAACTCTTGTATCATTGACATCTGAGAAGAATGAGTCTGAGAGGTACACTCGATTCAAATGGTTTTGTTCACACTACCTAGATACAGAAGCTTTTGTGCATCTGTTCCACAGAGGATGGATAATGTAACGAGACCAAAGGGATATCCGAGGAGTCGTCAATCTCGCCTGTAGTATGACTGGAATCGCTTGATCCAAGTGTGCCTCTCCAAGGTATTCATCTTAGTTGCCAACGGTGGCAAAAATAAATAAAGAAAGAAAGAATATGGGAAAGAAAGAAGACTGGGGGCTCCCCCGACATTCGAAATCGTCGAAAGATTCGGCAACCTTTTGGTAATGACTGTAGAGACCGGGCAGGAGCTGGAAAGCCCATGCGGGAGCTGGTTGCGCCGTCAGCGCGTTCCGACTGGCGGAATTGGCGCCACCGGTGCCGCTACCGATCACACTGGAGTTTCCGGTGCTGCTCGTGCCGGTGGCGACGCTGCTGCTCGGTAATGCCCCGCTGCCGATGCCCTCGGCCCTTGCAGCCTGCTGCCCCGCCGATGTTTCCCGCCTCTTTAATCCGCGCAGGAGCTCCTTTTGCAGGGCGCTGGTGACGCCAAGGAACTAATGGACGGGGCGTGCGTGAAACATCGACACACAGATATTCACACTGAGATGGAGCCACTTTAACGGACGTTACGCAACCAATCGTCGACAAATTCGCACGCGCTCGCGTATACGCGGTATGATTACCCTACTACCCTATCACAGGATGAACCAGCTGGCCCGGCTAGCCACAGGCCTCATACTTCCAGGGGCCTCATATTTACACGAAGAAGGCGGTTAAGAGATTTTCATTGTCGCAATTAGTTCTCTGGTGTCTTTAACACTAAATCTACCATGACTGGTCAAATGACCGTTTTCCAACTTTGTTATATACATCACTAGTATAGTTCTGTACGAATAAATGTCGGTAGGTTTAGTGTCGATAAGGTTACTATTCCATATTTTTCTTTGTACCAAAAATCTGACGCAGGGGCCCCTGAGTGCTAAGAGGTTCTGGTGCCCTCACCATTGATAAACCCTTTTCAACCCCTTTACCTACAGCTACAACCGTCGATGAATGATATACACACGCTCGAGCCGTCGTATAGTCGACGCAACATAATCTTTCGAGACGAAACCGCGAAACAACGTGGGAGAAAACGACGACGAACAATCATGGAAAAATACAGCGCGTGGTGGGATCGATTGATCGCGATCGACACGTGATGTTTGCCGGAGGGGACGAGGCGTGGAATCTCGCGATTCAGTTACGGCCTCGTGATCGTGAACCGAGCGACGACGATCGATTCTCACCTTTCGATTAAAGTCGGCGAAGTAATTGTACGTCTTGAGGTAAGTGCCCAAGGACAGCACGTTGCATCGCTCGCAGCTATGTTTGCAGGTCCGTTCCATCAGTCTGAGAACGTGTAAAAAGTCTTCGGCAACGTAATGATCCTCCTCGAGGAAGAGCACCATGCCTGTGTGGTTCCTCATGATCGACAACTGATCAAACACACGGTTGGCCTTCCACCACCAGTGGTGCTTCGTCTGCGTGAACTTGGCCTCTCTGTAGTGACCGTAGAGATCGGGATGTTTGGCGTTGATGCATCCCAGGTTCAATGCTCTGCGAAGAACGTGTGATTAACTGTTTCGTTGCTATCGTATGCAGCACGCGCGTAAGACTAGGCGTCTCATAGGCTGAGATTGAAGTACGTTGCAGACCATATAAAATTAGATAAGTCTAAATAATGGTGGTTCAAGAAATACGAGTTCTCAAAGTTTAGAATCGTCGCACCACTGATAGGTCTGGAGTTAAAAATTCGGTGGGAAGTTTAAACGTTATTGACAAAGAAATTTGTTACAGTAATAGTGAATCTTATTTCTTTATGGTGATCAACAATTCAAATATTGTAACATTATAAGGTTGTATAAGTTGGACGCCACTGATGGAACAGTGTATCGAAGGTTTATTGTTGCCGTATGTTCACGTGTGGTAGATATGCGATAATTGTATTCTGCGTGCGGCATTATTATCACTAATTATTATGTATGACATTCAGACAGGTTGTCAACTGTCCTTCATTCGCTGAAAGTGCATAAAACTTTTTGCACACGTTTAGTACGACGTTGGGTAAATACTAGAAGGGAGAGAAAGAACGAGTTGCAAGATTAGCATTATAAGAGAAGAAAATTACGGGAACAGCTTCTTGAGGTTAGCTTTACAAACAGCTGCAGCTCGCCTTTATTGCACGCTTTGTTTCGTCATCTCTTGCACTAAACGAACGTTTTACACGCGCAACACCATCATCTTTGAGCAACGAATGAGTGCGAGAAGCCCAGAAAAGAAAAATAAAGATTACTCACTGTTCCTTGCGAATATTTCGCGGACAATCATTGGGATCCTCCCCTGGAAAGGTCCTAGGATGCGTCTGGATGCTGTGGGGGTAGAAGATTTGCATGACGCGACAAAAGTCGACGCTCTGCACGAGATAATTGATGTCTGGGTGCCATACGTCGTGGCTGAAGACAAGAAGGGTTTGCTCGATGCCTTTTGCCTGGGCCAAGGACACGATCAGGTGTCTGAGGTACGTGAGACGAGTGTGCACCTGGACCACTATCACGGGGGCGTCCGGCGCCAGCGGACCAAACGCCTCCTCGTTGTACACCCTCTGCTCTGCATTTGACTTTTGTATGTTGCGTCGTATCTCTGCGATTTCCAGCTCGGTTAGCACTTCGGAAGTTGAGTTCGGGGACGTAGAACTGCCATTTCGACGGTCCTTGAGGAACCTGCAGAGGAAGGTGGGGTTCCTTAATAGAGTTGTTGTAATAAATATGTAAGATATAACGGGGTTGTTATATGTTATCGCGCCAAGTTTGAACAGCGAATTTAAATTCCATCTAGATTTCCGGTGTACTTGCCTATGCAATTCTTGGGGCACGAGGGCGAACAGGGTTTCGTTCGAGGATGATTGGGCAGCGGAGTCTCGACCAGTCAGGCTGATCACGTTCAGCTGCAGCCAAAGAAATGTCGCCAGGAAGACGAGAACGATTGTTCTCCGAAAAGTTCCACGGACCGATCTTACCGCTCCCAGTAGCGCAACTCCTGTTAAAACAATGGATTTACAGGATAAAAACAGCACATTAATTGGAAGCATTGCTCTATCCTTTATGGTCTCACCTCTCATTCTGACATTCCTACGCGACCGTTCTGAAACAAGTTTGACGCAGCGTTAAGTTGCTTCACTTTCGCCAGTTCATTTACTGGGGAGCTGTGGTTTACGCGAATCCGTAGCCGGTGAAACTGTTGGTCGACGACGTTTTCGGCGCCCATCGTTTATCGCTTGGCGCGTCGAGTCTTATCGAAGGGAAGGCGGGTCGTCTTACCTCGTATCGGTGATACCACGCGACGGATGGTCCTTCATTTCGCTGAAATCTGTGAACAGAAGCACGACAAGTTAACGAAGTCGTCGCAGAATATCGAATAAAAATTACCACACGCTTCCGCAATGTTTTCCTCAACCAGTTTCTCTCCCCGTTATTAATAATAATAGTTCCGCAGGGGTAGAACAACTGTTGTTCGAGACATATGGAAAATAACACTCTCCCACTGACTCCCACCGTTGCATCTGTTTTCTGTATGCACGCGAACATCTGCAGGCTGGTTATAACGAGCGCCAAGGGACTGATAAAATTTCAACGTCATAACCACTGCTCGCTGCATCGGTGATTTGTTAAATCTACCTCCCACCTTTTTTTTAATGCCCCGATAAAAAGGCGGATTCAACGAAGAAGAGATATATTAGTTGATACGAAAAAGAATATCTGCTTAACAAATTATAGAAAATTAAAGCTCGGCAGATCGTTACGTCAGCCACGCGTGGGTGGTATGATCACTATAAAATTAAATCAGGTAATTCTCGCAATTGTATGCTAATTAAGAAATTAGTAGACCAACAAATAAAATCTTTGTTACGTTCAAAATTTCGCTACTAGTCTGTCATCCGAGATCCAACGTATAAAAGGAACGATGAGATGAACGAACATGATCTCTGCCGAGTCCTTGCTCCTCATCCCTCGTTGGCCATTCGTTTCTCGAGTCTTTCCACCCTCTTCCGGTTCGCGGAGTTCACAGAGATCGTCCGCGTCCAGAGTAACGTGCATCCGTTCCTTGGTAGCTACTTTCCACGGGTTTTTCCTCTTTCATCGCGTTGTGCGATGAACACGTTGCCTCGGTGTTGAACTTATTTTTAGTACGGCACGCGGACTAGTAGGAAGTCGGAAGAGGGGGGTAACGAAGGCGTCCGAGGAGGAGGAAGAGACGGACTGTTCGCGATGTCGTTGAGCGATGCCGAATCGAAACTGTACGAAAAGCCACGACGAAAGTCCAATGGTCGATGTGATTGACCTTAATCGGCGATCGTTGTCGCAATCACTGCGTCGTTCCTGCCCATCGATCGGGGTGATAGGTCGAACCGGATGGCGAGACCAGTCGTAGAAACATGGACGTTCCGAGGGGTATTGTTGGAAGAAACGGTTTTATTTTTACATCTGATTTATCTGACAAGGAAACACCGAACCCTCGGAATGTATATAATTTTGGGGAAATTTTGCACGAGTTTTCCCATTGGTCCACTTTCAAAATCACACTGGATTTTGTCGATACTACTTCTTAGCTTTAGGGTAAAATTATCCCTTATACGAAAGTTTATACACAAGTTTTATTTGTGTCTGTTTTTGGAAGTCTGTAGATTGGTAGGAAAGAAGTTATGAAAATTTGTGTTTCTTATTATAACGAAATACATATATTCTCTTATATGTTCTTAAGTTGCATCAATAAACGGTACTGCAAGGCTTCATTAGAATTCCCATTCATAAGTTAACCGTGTTCGCTCGAACCTCTTTAAATCGTCGAGTTTATGCAAGGCATCGTGTGTCCTGTCCAACCATTCTACTCCCATTGCTATTTTACCAGGAGCCTAAAATACACCAATCGCGAGGATACGATCTCAAAACGACCCTGAAACGAAAATTTACATTGGCTGAACGTAAGATTATAAACAGGCATTGCGAACAGTCTTGGCATCCGTTCAAAACGTTACATTCCGATAACGCAAACTTTACAATTCCAGGTCATTCGAAGGTCGGCTTTTTATTTTATTTTATTTTATACAACAAATTTATTTTATCCGAGCACTCGCTAAATGGCGGACTTAACAATCACAGCATAATTGTAATGTTATCAGCCGAATATTCCGATAAACCACTGGTGCGACACGAAGCACAGCAGTGACATACATACGTACAGTTTACATTCGTTCCTTTTCGTGTTTTGGAACTGGGCCACCCCCAACACACCAAGAAACATAAAAACTCGAGCGGGAGGGTTGCATATTTTTGCTTTCACTTTACTGCATTTAGTAAGCAGGCGAAGCGATGGTATTCCTATATAACATAGTCACGTGATACACACACAAAAAAAAAAAAGAAATATTTTGGACACAGAGCGAGAGTGTCTACATAAACTAGTATGTCAGCAACGTCAACCCTCGATACATTCATCCTTACTAAAAATTATCATCGTCCTCTAACATAGGCAGTAATACATAGAAAAAGTCTCGTGTAAATAACTCGACTCGCACTGATGGAAACTATTACCGTAAAAAGAGGGCATTTTTCCAACCTTCCGCCCTCCCCCTGCCTCGTGTACGTCGTTAGAAATGCAGCGTGGTCCGCGTTTATCCAACTGATGGGGCAGCGAACGCGTCAAGGTGAGCGGAATTTCGTTTTCCGCGCGAGCACAACAACTGTTCGTCGAACGTCCCGCCGCGGCAGTTCGTATCGCGAACTCTCGGTAAGCAGGCTGGACAGACTTCGGTGGACCGATCGACGCAGAACCCGCGACGACGTTCCGCACGTAGAATCCCCCGCGGAACGTAAGCCGTGTCGATGGAAGGGGTAGCGGCGACGCTGCCGGCGTAGGATGACGAATCGGAGAAGAGAAGAGAAGAGGCGGCATCGATGAGAAGGTCTCTCGGGATCGCGGAGTGGTTTTCCGTAGACGAGCATCGAGTGGCTCGATATACCATTTTGCTCCGGTGCCTGTGCAATGTAGGTCAGCTGACTTGGCTGGTTGACGCGAAACAATGCGGATATCCGTGAGCAAGCTAACCGCGATATCCTCGCCACGAGCAAGGGAACAGGGACGCGAGGAGAAGAGGGAACCTACTCGAGAGCACAAGGAGCCTCGCGAGCAACGATAAAACTCTTTCTAACCTTCCCCCTTTTTTCCCTTCTCTCTCGCGTTCCTTCTATGTACCCTCTCCCTTGGTCTTCGTCGGTAACACTCTTCTCTCGGGTCTCCGAAAAAGAGCAACTCGGGACCATCTCGCACTCGACATCTCGGTGTTTCCACGTGCAGTGGTCAGTGGCGCTGGTTCCTTTGCGTAACAGTGTCTACTCGACTGTCGCCATTTTCCTAGCGTCGGAAAAATACGATAAAACCTCGAGACTCTACCGCACTGATTTAAGATCGCGGATTACATACGTAGCTTACGGCTAACTCAATAACTACCTATTATTGAATCATCACGTTTCTGCACTTAGAGCATAGATAACGAAATGCTAAACGTGCGCAGAGCGTGTACACTTACGTCGAATAGTCGCGTTATTGTATTAATCTATGAAATAAATTTTCATACGCTTCGCATACGCTACGTCCGGAAAAGTAAACGCTACGCGATTCGATCGTATCGTAACCGTAAAATTCCAGCGCGACTCGCGTGTCGCGTTCCTTCTACTATGTTTCTTCGTGCTCTTTATCTACGCTCCGTCGGTCACTCCATTTCCTTTCCGTCGTTCTTTCATGGCGATTTAGACGAGCAACCATCAACCTTACTTTGCACGTTCGCGACCTAACTGTAAAATTCCAGCACGACACGCGAGTGCGGTAATCAACCGCGAACTATATCGCTAACCAACGTCTACGAAGAACGTTACGTATCGTATAACGACTAATCGCTTAACGCGCAAATGCAAACGACACGCGTGGTCGCTTTCAAGGTAAAGTCGGAAAATCGGTGCCGTCTTGCGGTTTCGCGAATGCGACGATTTTTTTTACTCGCCGTAGGAACGCAGAGGGCCGGAGGGGATGGAGGGGCGTGATAAGGAGGGCAAAGGTACGGAGCAGAGCTACATGGAGGGTTGGTGCAAAGTAAAATGTTGGGTTAGGAGGTCGAATGGTCGCTCTTTTTAGGAAAGAATCGACTAAGATACGCTAACATTATTTGTTAATTTTGTCCTTAATACCGCGAGCGAATTATCGTTCCAGTTACGGGGTGATCTAGCAGTGAGCAGTGCATCTAAAACTGGAAATAGAATTTTTAGTAGACTTTAGCGATTTAATATTTTAATCGAAGTTTCCTTTGTTCGATATGGATCTCGTAATCGCGCGTCCGTGTCTCGCGTCCCTCCTATTTGTAGTTTCCCTTAGTTTCACAACAATATTCTCTTCGGAAGTACGTAGCCGTGTTTTGATTGAATGTAAATTATTTTTTTTATAAACAACTTAATGCTCATTTTTAGGGCAAAAAGTCGATTCATTGCTTAAAAAGTGCGCCACTTCCACAAAAATTGATTAAGAAGAAAAACCCTACGTACTTCCAAAGCCGATTGTATATAGATTATAAATTTTCTTTAGTTTTTGTTCCATGACTCATAGATGTCGAGAAATCCGTCCTCTCGTGGCGGTGTTTTCAAAAAAGCTGTTTTCGACGACGGGCTTTGTCGCCACCATTTTGTATGAAAACGACAATAAAAAAAAATTGTTTTTCGTTCTTCAATACGTGTTAAATAAACCCTTCGAAAAGAAATTCTATTCCATTTGTCAAAGTCCCAAAATAAATTGTCGAATTTAGGTCCTTTTTTCTGCCTCTAGAGTGGTTTTGCCCCTTAATACTAATGCAATATACGTCATGTAGTAATTTATAGAATTGAAATTGTAATTTTCACTGGACACGGAACAATGTCTGTATTTCATTCGGTATTTGGAATTTGTGTCAGGATAAGATTTAGCCGCGCATCCGTGCAGCGTCAACGAAAGTGGATACGCGCAAAATACTCGTCCACGTCGAACAATGAATAAAAGATAAACTGTTTATTCTACTACTCGTTGAATAATGATCGCAACTTGAATTGCGGTACGCGGCGTTTCCCTAGGAACAATGAACGATATGTACGATCGAAGGTCGTGAATAAATCGGTGCACGTTGGTTGACCCGTTGCGTATTATTGGAGCAGAGTTTTGCCCATTTCCTACCGAAAGAAAGCGGGGAATGGTAGAGAGAGTCGACGGGGATGACGGTGGGATATCGATCCGGGGCGCGAACTCGAGGCAGGGTTCCTGGGTGTCACGAGGCGAATCGCTTTCGTTCAGGTGAAATGGGACGTGCGTGTGACGCGTTTACTTACGCAGGTCCACCGTCCGGATGTCCCGATGGAATCGGCGAATCCGCGGTCGCGAAACGTCTTTCGGCTCGACTGATCACGTATCGGCGAGCGTGTCATGGTAGATCGCGAACACTGCGGAGCGGGAGAAGCGACGAGTCATCGCTGGCCTCTCGTATTTTCTTCCGTCGGTGCGTCGAGTGATTTCTGTCTTGAATTGCTCACACGCTCGCACTACTTTACGACGAAACTGCGATCGAGGCGCGTTCTTCGAATCCGTAACCGAGCGCGTACCAAGACCCCACCCACCCTCCGCTAGGTATCGCGTTTTCACGCACCCACGTAACCACGATGCACGTTGCACACCCCACGCGTTCACGGGGGTGCGATTTCCATTCGGGACGATCGATCTCTCCTGTCCTGCCATCCCTCGGAGACTGGCGTCGTTATGGTCGCGCCTCAGCCGGCGCGTCGATAATTCGTCGGTCGATAAGTACTGTTGGGTCGAGAAAACGATATTGCCAGTTAATAGCATCTAAGTTTAATTTACTTTGCAGCTTTGCTTGCATGTAATTTTAATTTAGTAACGTGATACGGTTCTTAGTTGAAGGAGCGGGTCGAGTTACCTTCGATACCTCGAGTTTGCTCGCCAGAGGGAAGTAGTAGTTCCAACTAGTCAGCCAGGGTCCTGGAGGGATCACTCTACTTCGAATCTTATCCTCAGTCTGAGCATAGAAACAGATGCAGGTGTTATGCGAACAGGAGAAGTCGTTACATAGAGGTGGCCGTCCTGAGTCAGACCGATATGCCTGAACACATAATTTCTTTAAATTACCAATAATATTTCTGTTTATTAATCACTAGTTTATAGTATTCGTGGCTTTTAGAATCACTACTTTAATCGCAAATGTAACCTTTCTTACCAATTTCCTTTTTCTTTGAATAATAACTCGATAACTTCAAGTGGCGTTCGATCAACACGGTTCGATCTTCTCTTTTGTTGGTCCATTGATATTCCTCGACGAAAGCAAATCACCCTGCTCTGAAAAGAACGATTTCTAATTAAGTATAACAGAATACGATTATAAAATGGTAAATAATATTAGCGCGATAGATCCCGTCTTGTCGAAATTGCAAGGAGAAAAAGGCGAGTGGACCGAAGGGGTTGGAAGAGGTTAACCGACGCGAAGTTAACTCGTGCGGGGAATACGGGAAAGGAAGTCGAGTGGCGTAGAAAAAGGATTTCGATGTAATTCACCGCTCCAGATGGACATCGATTTTCTCTCTCGCGCTCGTTCCATTTTCCTTTCTGGTCTCGAGACCAAAAGACGAATTTTTGACGAGGAGTGAAAATATTTTGATGGGTGCGCGACGCTTCCTCCGATTTACGATGATTTTTCCAGACTGCGACTATGGAAGAAAATACGATACGCGTCTCGAGATCGTTTTGTTCGCGAGAAACGTTCGTCGAACATTGGCTGAAAGATGGAAAACCACGTTCTCGTTCGACGAGGGTGATTTTCGTTTACTTTACTCGTTATCAGCGCGAGACTGCATCCGTGGAACGTTATTGGCCTCCCTATCGATGATCACGTCCGTTGTTCTCGCAGTCTTTCACTTGGCGATATTCGAAATTGTCTTGTAGGCCTGGTAGCGGGCGTGCATCGATTCGTGGATGTTGGAATGGAAGGGGCATTCACTTTGAAGATACTGTATCGTCAAGTATAGTAATTCGAATGCAATGTTAATAGTAATTTTGGTTCGAAACTTGAAGTTTATAAAGTTAGCTCGAGGGCTGCGCGTTCTTACTCGTTGACCAAGGACCTCCTCAATTTTTTATGGGGCGTGGGTGGACCGTGGCCTTCCACGCCACACGTTCCCTGAATTATTCGGCAATTTCGAGTCGAGTGACTTCTTCTGTAATCTCTCCGTCATCGCCATTTCCGTCGCTGGCGCGTACGGATCGTTTCTCATTCTATTTCAGCTTTTTATTCGCTACAGAATATAGAGAAAAACTTTATCCAACTGTTTTATTATTGTCGCTACAAAATTCAAAGCTTAAACATAAAATTCCATCGTCACAGTATCCAAGAAATAACACCAAGCCTCGACCTAGCAATTCCAAGAAGGGAGATGGCTTCGCGACGTTACGCGAGGGAAAAATCGCGACACTTTGAAAGGATTCGACAGTACACGCGTGTCTTTGGGGGTAGAAACGTGGAAACTCGACGAAGATCGAGGAGTGGCGATAGTCTCGCGAAGAAGAGAGCTGGTAAGTGGCCGATGCCACTGGAGGCAATCTTCCCCTCCGCGATCCATCCGTTCCTCCTCGAATTAATTACACGGAAGATGGGTATACCGTGATAGAGGAGTGCCTGCCGTGGACAGGCCAGGATCTTCCGTTCCCCTCTAGCTCGTTCTTGGATATTTTTCGCGATTCTTCTCCTCCGTCGTCGCCATCGTCCGCAAACGCCCTGAAAGGGCTTCGATTCTTGCGGAGGAATCGATTTCTAGAATCAATTGCGAACTTTATAGACAAATTAGTGCCAACGTGGACTATATTAAAAGTCGAAATTTGTAGAATTGGAATATCACAAGTATTTTATACGAAATTCCCCGCCATATTTATCGTTTCATTTTGCTGCGTGAGCCTGGTTTGAGACTCTCCAAGTACAATAACAAAATGGGTATGTAATATTTACAGAAAACAGGAATAGCAGGCAGAATTGTTTTCTCTGTTTTAAAACGAAATTCGACTCCTTGAATTTTAACGACGTCAGAAACGAAAGGGTTAATGCAGATACGCACGGATGACTCCTGCGGAATCGAACCGCTACTCACCACCTGTGGAGCTGAACGAGAAAGCGATATAGAAATTCCAGTCAGGAAGCCGGTTCACTTGTTGATATTAGGAAACTCTAGGGAAAACGCACGAGGTGCAACTTGTTGCTAAACCGGCGCATTTCTCCGATTCTCCGATTCGTGCGTTAAATGTTGATCCGCGTCCCAAAATTGCGAGACACCTGTACAATCTTCGCCAAAAGTGCAGACTAAACGACTCAAAGGCCACAGGAAATACTTAAGTCGAACATTATTTGTATTCCTCTGGCTTTTTACTTCGAAACAAAAATTGACCCGAAGTGGTCAAGTACTATTCGGGCAAAACTACAGAAAGAAAAGATAGAAAAATACAACTTTCACCTCTGGAGCCAAACATGACCGCGCGATACCGGTTCGAAGTTACCCTGGTTGGCCAGCTGGTCCCACACGAACGTTTTTAGTGAAACGATTCGGTTCAGGCGGATCAACCGCGAAGTCGTTGGATAATCACGAAGTGCGTGGGGGGTGGTATTTGGGCGAGTGAACGCCATTAAGATTACGACACGAGGGATGGTGGAAGAATGAGAGATAGCGGTTGGGAAGGGTGCACGGTCCGAGGTCAAAAGGAACGCGAACCACTCCAAGAATTCTCGACACGCGGACTAGGAGCGGGGCTTTATTAAACCGCCTTTTATCACGTTCCAGAAACGGAGCCGACTCTGTCGTCGTTCCAGCCTCTTCCATTGCCCGCGTAAATGTCGAGAAAACGCTATCGATCGACGAACCGAAGGCCGACCAGAGAGACGAGCGCGATACCTCCAGTCTTGGACAAACTCCGTTCGAGAAGGAGTTCGTTCGATCTCGATGAAATCTTCGACCAAGGATCGCTGGCTGGAACTAGGCTAAAATGCATATTTGCATACCTTACAATGGGGGTTGAAAGACCAACGACTATTTGGTTTTTTAATAAGCGGGTTGTGATAAGTTTCCTTCGAGCAAAGAGAATTTCGATGAAATTTTTGAAAAGATCAATTATTCCTCAAACGATAGTATCAGATATACAGTCCGTTATCCTTTGACCCCGCTTTCTTGGATGAAGAGTGTCTATAACACTTTTTTCTACAATAATTCTTCTACCACGTACACTAAACTCTCTTGCATGGTACATACTTATCGGTCTCGTCGCTCCGTGTTCTCTTATCCTTCTATCTTCTGACACCTCCGTTAGCAGTGTTGCAAGACCCGATCGGCTCGAATACCTCGTAGCTACAATCAAACGTAGCCACAACCCCCGAGGTCGCTGAAAAACCAATTATTTCAGAATTTAGAACGCATGTTCCCCTCCTCGACTGCGCCCCTGACTTCATTACAAACACGAAAATCGGTCTTGCTTACCTTTTCTCTAATAATAAGCGAGAGTCGCGACCGAGGGCGACCATAGGGATAAAGTCGGCAGAGATGGGGGTTAAACGCGGAATCCAGAGGGCAGAGAAGCGGAGGGAAACGGGGATCCGTGTAACGTTGAAAGGGGGCGGGAGCAATGGGGAACAGTGGGGGCTTCCGGGGGCGCGATGGACCATGCGCTTTCGTGTTCTGCCGCGGAACTCTGGATCCTCGGAGGATCGAGAAGCGCGGACGGGCAGGACGGGCAGGACGGGCGAAGAAACGACGGAGCGCGGACGCGGATGGGAACACGGACGACGCCGAGCAGAGAGTGCGACGGCCTCGAGCCGGAAAAATCGGGGTGAGATGCGCCCTTACCGCTCTCGTCGCTCTCAATCGGCCGCGGCGCTTCCACCTGGAAGCACGGCTGCTCCTCGTCATCCAGTTTCACGAACCTACCACCGATCCACCGATCGGGACCAAGCTCCATCGACTCTGCGCTCGTCCGACACGCGTCGTCGCTCCGATCTACCATCATAGGTAAGAGAAACCACCTACGACAAAGTCCTCCCTTTGCGTTCGTGTGTTCGTGGGATCGTTTCGCTCCACGACCCTGCAGTGATTTATTTTAACGCTATCGGCTCCTGCCAGGCACCTGTTACCGATTAGTCGATAAATCCGCGCGGTGGACGCCCACCGGTGCTCGAAGCATACGCTTCCGGGGACTCACGTATGCTTGGAGAATTCAGCTAGAACGTTTTACTGGACTGTGATTTATGTTTTTCGTGGTTAATGTTTGGGAAGTTTGCGGAGTACTTTCGGCTGGCTTATCGAAGGAGACCCATGCGTGGGGGCGAAACTTTTGATACCGGATAAACGCTTCTAGCAGGCTATATTATAGGGAATCGAATCTATATTACATAGGTAAACACATTCGCTTTCGAGTTTTAGAAAAGTGAAATGACGAAACGAATTTTAGACTATCTGTGGAAAATGCGTCATATACACATTCTATCGTTTGACTAAATTAAATAATAGTTTTGATATTACCAAATGAATTTTTCGTTATAAATATGTATACGAATAAGCTTATACAAAGATACACTTGGAAATATCAAACCTACCATTTAATTTAAACAAATTTCTTCAAGGACTGACTGTATATCGTACAACACATTTTAGTTTCGTTTCTTTTTGATTCCTCTCTAAACAAGGTATTCACAGAAGCTTCAAATATTCACATTCCATGTTTTAATTTAAAGCATATGGAACACTCGTCATTCCATATCCGTATCCATTTTCCTTTACTCGAATTTCAACTGTTCAGAATTTGAACAGTAGCTAACTCCCGCGAAGAACCATCCACGATCCAGTAGATCCTCGCGATCATCCCCTATGTCGACGCCCTCCTTCGATCTACCAGTGTTACTCAGCCTTCCTTCCTTCCCTTTCCGTTTTCTCACCCCGAAAACCTTGTCCTTTCGAGGGGAGATTCCTTTCCGTTGAATTTCCGCCGCGACCGGCTTGTTCGTAATCGAGATTCGCCGAGTTTGAATTCGTCCTCGAGACCGTACCCTCATTTCCGCGTGTCATTCGCAGCTTCTCTCTCGAATCGTCTGGTCCGTCTTTTCCCTGGAGATCGCTCGACCACGCTCCTCTTGTCGAGAACAAACGGGCATAGCGATGGGGGAAAAGGGCGAAACGTGGCGAGCGAGAGAAAGTTTATTCTGGAAAACGTCAATTTATCGTTTACGACTCGTAGACGGCTCCGGTAATATCTCGTTTTGTATTTAAAACAAAAGGAAATGTCATCGATAGCCGGGGGTTGCTAGCGAATTTGTTTAGGTGGATGAACTCGAAGGTGACGGTTGAGAGAAAAGGGAGGTTGGAAGTTTTGGCTTGCTTGGCGAATTTATAAATGAATGGGGGAATTATTAGCGTAGATAATAGGTGGTTATATCGACAGGGTTGGTTCTGTAGAATTTATGGAAATTGTTTGCATTCAGTTATAGGGGGTTAATTGGTTGCTCTGAACGCTAGTATAGTTAGCAGACGTTGCCAGAATATAGCATCCAAGCATCCAAATATCCAAACATCCAACGTTTCAGGCATCCAATTTTTCAAGCATTCAACTTTTTAAGCATCCAAACATCCAAGCTTCCAATCTCCCTCTCACAAACCTAGTAATCCCAAAAATAAAGAACGCTATTTATCCTCGCTTTATCCTTCCCAATCTCGTGTTTCTGACACGGATTTTGACAAAAAACGCGTCACCGCTGCGTTTACGAGATCCCCGTTTCATGGACGCGCAATAAACGACTCATCTACCCGTCGCGTTTCTTTCCCAGGTCTTTTCTCGCGCGTCCTTTCCCGAGGCTGGAAGGGAGTCTCCGGTATCAAGCTCGCGACGTTAATAGAGCGATCGGTAACAAGGTTATAAAGCAATCTGCATAACCCTGCCCGGTACTTTGCACGAGCTACAGGCTTCTCCTGTACCACTGCGAGCGGTCTCGTAATTACCGGCTATAATACGATTACCCGATCGCCAGACCCGGTAACCGAGAAGGCTCCTTCTCCTTCGGACCACCCTCGCTTTTCGCGTCCTTCTCGTTCCTCGCTCCTTTCCACCCTACCACTCTTCTCTCTTTCCTTTCCATATCCATTTCGGCGATTCTTCTTTCGTACACTCTCATCTTCTTCGAGAGCGAACAATATTCTGTTTGAGCTTGTTCTTCTTGACAGTGTAAGAGATAAACGGAATTTTCTCAAGAAAATTTATGCAAACTGTTTCGTACCGCGTTCTAGGGGATTAATTAGTTGTTACAAATGCTAGCATAGTTTGCAGACGTCCCTACAAAATAGCATCCAGACATTGAGATTCGCACAACTCTCGTATCCACAGCCAACGAGGATCGACCAAGCTTTTCACTGCCATCGCCCTAGGATTCGTGTTCTCATTTGACTCCATCTTCTTGAGCGTAAGAAGCCCAGACGCTACATTTTTTACATAAACAAATCGAAGCTTCCACGCTACCAAGTATCTTACTCACAAATTACTTCGTCCCTTCCAATAAACAAACGTTCCAAGCTTCGAGACGCGTTTACCCAGTGATCCACAGGGTGTACCACCATAGACGTACAAATGCGTCATCCGTAGGTATTTCTATCGAGCCTGATTAATTCGTTTGTAGCGTGATTTATCTAACAACGTCTGGCGTCGGCTGCATCGGCAACGATCGTCGTAGTTCCCCCATGGTACAGGGAAGCTGGCTCGAGACACGAGGCTGGGGCGATCTCGTAAATTCGTTTAAACGGCATCGAACGTCGTAATTTAGTTTCGTGTTCCTGTTTGCATTCAATCGGCTCCTTTCACGGCAGTCGCGCCTCCATTTCCATTTCTCCTCTTCTGCAGCGTCGGTGGATCACGCTGGATATCTAGCGCGCCCGTCGCTGCGAAATTAAGAGGAGGGACCGTCGCGACGTGTCGGTGTCCCCCGACGCAATACCGATGCAACCGTTGATCGATTTTTTCCAGACGACGATTTTCTACCTCGACGACTCGGTACAACTGCTTGTCTGGCCGGGCACGGTCTTATTCTACTATCTGGTCAAAGTTTTTATAAATGCAACTGATTACTCGAATGGGGGATTGGCTAGCCAGGCACGGTTTTATCGTACTTGTTAGTCAGACCAACGCATCGTGAACGCAACTGTTTATTCAAATGGAGGATTGTCTAGCCAGACACGGTCTTATTCTACTTTGTAGTCAGGCCGGTACAACAGCCTGGTACACTTCGTTGATTCAGACGTAAGTGAAGAAACAATTTCTTTGTAGAAAAATAAAATAAAATTCGTGCAACAGAGGCGCGAACTAATTCTGGCTCACTGTGTATCGGCCGATCTCGTAGCTCGCAGATCTGCGGAGCGATTTACGTCACCAGTCGGCCGAGAGTCTTTGTCGTCACGTGTTCGCGTTGTGTCGAACGAGTGCGAAGATAATCCGTCGCGAAAAGCTGTTCCGAAAGACAAACAGAGGGGTATAGCATTCCTTCCAATAAGTACCACGAAAGGCAAAAGTAACGACTATCTTTTCTTCTTTTAAATAGTTGTGGTTCCAGCGTTAATTAAACGAATTGCTAATGTCTTCGAAGTGTCTCCTGTTCATTCAGGCGTAAACACGCGACTGTTACATTCTTATCTTTACGCATTTACAGTTGAATTACGTTGCTAAATTGGAACCTCTAGCAACAATTTGTTCCAAGAATAAAAGTTCCGGAGGATTATCGCGAATCTTGGACCGCGAGCCGTTTATCCTCCACGGGACAACGGAAACGACCAGTCAGCGAATCGATCGCACGTCTAATCGTTTCCTTTGTCGGCCAACTTGTTGAGGCGCGAAGCAACAGTTTGCCTTTTAAACGTGTCTTTTCTCCTCGCCACGGTTCCAACTTGGAACACCCATCCACGGATCCATTGGCTTTTGCCCTTTTCCTATCCAGCCCTTGTCGCATTCAATCTCGATTAATCGACGTTCCACACAGAAATTCGATTTCCAAATACGTACGTAGTCGTGGTCTTCGTCCTCACAAATTCGTCGAGGAGCAGCCACTCGTTCTGGAAACTTTTGCTCCAAGTAGAGGAGCGGACATTGCGTGTAAAGGAGGGAAATATTTGTATTTTAATTGTGAGGTGACATTTTTTTTATTTATAATGGCGATTTTATCCGGGACAGTGTTTTCTAGTGTGTCCGATTCCCTGTAACAGTCAACGGTCATTCCATCGAATGTAAACACACCTGTAAACGACGCAACAATTGCCCAGAGGTGGATTACACACACAGCGTGTAAAGTTTCAAAATATGCGCCTGTGGAAGTCCAGTCGGCGTTCCGCCTGGAACAACCGAAGCCAAGAAAGCTCTCTAGCGAGAACTCTTGGTTGCGAGCCCGCGTTAAAGTTTCGATTTCTCAAAGATACGATTAAGCTATTCACTCGACAGAACCGTGCTGTTCCGGCTGTTCAGTCGCACTAATTGCTTCCCCAAGTTGAAACTAACTTCGCGACTTGTCGAGGATCCGATCCAGTCGGATACCGTAGAGAACTGGTTTTCGCGACACCCTGTAACCGTATTAAAACCATTCTTAGCGGTGATTTGCCGTCTTGTTATGATCTACGCTCGCTCGGCTGTGTTTCGAGACTGGATACAGCTCTTCGAGGTGGGAGACGCGAACAGAATAGGCTTCTGGATAATTTTATTGGATAGTTCAAACCACGAACTATCGCTTTACTTCTTTGTTTATAAGTTAGTGATATTTCAGTGGACACAGTAAGTGACGAAAGAGCTATCGACTTGTAGATATTAAAGAAAGTACACGGAATATTCCAAGTGGCCTCAAACCAGCTGTTCCAGCGCCATTTATAGACTCGTCTGTAGACTCTGAATAGCATTTGCGTATACCGTATATTGATATCGTGTGTTTACGTGCCTCGCGAGGTTGTTCCTCCCCGACACACACAGCGTTAGACGTCTTAACACGTTGAACGCCACGTCACCCATACACATAGGTGACAGAGCGTTCCGCCAAGGAACTTGGACAATTAATTTTAAGAGCTAAATATCTCTAATTGTCCCGCAGACCTTTCTT
Source organism: Hylaeus volcanicus (assembly GCF_026283585.1). Taxonomy (NCBI): domain Eukaryota; kingdom Metazoa; phylum Arthropoda; class Insecta; order Hymenoptera; family Colletidae; genus Hylaeus; species Hylaeus volcanicus. The sequence continues at coordinate 27,437,794 of NC_071979.1, forward strand.
CTCTGTGACTCGGTCTGGCGATCAACGTGTTAATCCTTGAAATATCGATAGCTCCGCCAGGATTAGAACGTTGAATCGTAATGTCATACGATGCATTAGCATGCAATGCCTCTAATCTTTTAATACCGATTGCAGTGGACCAAAGGAAGCTAAAAATACCGATCATAGTAACGAGCGCACATCGTCCAAGTGTTTTTAGTGCTATTGTGGTAGGATAGGGCGCGATGTAGGAGATTTCGTGAACAATACAAACGCTAGAGTCACGAACGCATCTACGGTTACAGACACCGGTGACCCAGCATACACCCCTGAGAAGCAGATTAGGGATAGAATGCGCGACAATTACGTTAGCCAGACGGAAGAAGCGACCGGTAACCGTGGCGAGTGTCGCGAGTAGGCGAACGGCACGATTCTAAGATAAATCGAGCGGGTTGACGGTGGACACGATTTTTCTATTAGCCTTTCCTCCCCCGCCCCCTTCGACCGCCTCTGGAATATAATCGCGTACGGGTGAAACGAGAAAATGGGCGTGGGAGGACCGCGGCGGGGATAAAAAGGGGATGAGAGCGAGCGAGAGGAATAGAGAGGGTGGAGAGGGTGAAAGGGGGCGGGAACGCGTAACGTACACGTCCATCGAATCGGGATAACGAGGTCGGATGAGTTGCCGGATCCCCGAGTCACTTCATCAACGCGGAGCCAGCTAAACTGTCAATCGCAAAACCACTACCGTGTCAAACCCTTTCGACAGCGCGCGTATCCCTCGATAACGCACTCGAGCCACATCGATTCCAGGCATTACTCGCGACTTATCGAAAATTCACTTCGGCGTTCGAGCACGATCGACGAGTCGACGCGCTCGCGTGGATCTGTCCGCGCGCGAACCTGCCACCGGGGGATTTTTAAACGATCATTGTATGGTTTTTTAGATTGTTACGGGACAGAAAGGGAACAAAAAGGTTCTTTTGAAGTTACCGACTAATGGAACGGAATTTATTTAACGACAGAGTAGCATACGAAATACTGCACGTTTCAACCCTTAAATGCCCAAAGTTTCAAATTCGATACCGGACTTTTAGATCGAATTGTATCATTGCGATCGGTTTGTTTTTAATTGTTCAAATAATAAAGACACTGATATATATGTTTTTAAATGTAATTTGGAAAATCAGGCTTGTAAGCGTTAATACGTTGATCGGCACGTCATCCAGGGTGGGCGAAAGGACTTTTCATTAAAGATCTAAATAAAGTAATTCCGAAGTTGAAGTGTTAATAAAAATAAATCTGAATACGATTCGTGAATTTGGAGAGTTTGAAAAATTAAATAGATAGACCGTCCAATTTTTAATTGCCTCGTGACGAAATTTTAACTTCGTAGAAATATTCACGAGTTTCAACAGAAACTTTTCGCCATTAGACACTCGTGACGCTGTATTGATACGATGGTAGGTCCTCTAGTCGTCTAGATTCACACCTGTGGTTCGCACCTTCCAGGTCGCACCTGTTGGAGAAGGTAACAATCCAAGAGTCCTTCCACGCGGTAGGTTTTCTCTTTTAACCCAGGTCTGTGGAAAACCCGTGAAAATTGAATTCCCGAGGTTGGAGAAGATTGAGGAGGATCGGAGTAGGGAGGAGCAGGTAAAGACTTTTCTCGTAGCAGATAAACGGAATTGCTCGCGGTCATTCTTCGTCGTAATTACCGAACAGATAAGAGAATGAAACACGACGGAAGGAGCAAAAAGCAAAGTATCGAGGGCCGACGAGTGGCAAGAGAAAAATCTTCCTTTCCAGTCTTTTCTGAGAATAATGCACGCACCCAGGGGACCGACCCGGCTTTCAGGAAAATGCTGATTGCTTCCCCCACTGCGTTCTTGTCGATTCTCTTATTCCCCCCCGACTACCCAGCCTTATCAATCTTTGACTCGTCTCTAACAGGCGCCCGCATACTTCCACGGAGCCCACGATACGACGCACGCGTACGAGGATTCCGATTGTTTCTGTCTTTGAAGCACGCCGATGTTACACTTTGGTAGAATTTACACGAATTGATACGAAAAAGAGATCTGATAGAATTACAGTGTACGAAGACGGTAACTATTCTCTCGGAAGAAAAATGTTGTGGTTGACGAGCAAATATTTACACGCCAGAAGTTTCGTACCTAAACAAATCGTACATTTAAACACCGAGGGCTGATAAGAGAAAAAGTTTCCATAAATATCCCTGGCCAGGAACGTTTAACGTTCCAGCTTGTTGGAACCGCGTGAACGCGGGTGTATTCACGCGTACAACTGCACCCCACAGGGGAAGTCGAAGGGTGGATAAACGGAGAGCCCAGTGATTCTTCGTCACTGCACTGGCTGGACAATGGATATGCCGAACTTCTATTTTCCACGGTTTTTTTAAACCTATTACACGATGAAACAGACATTGAACCTACCTTCACCAAAGCCTGAATTTGTGAATTTTAACGAATAAATACACTGAAGCCTGCGTGAATCTTTTCTAACACATTTGTTAGACAAATGTTCGCGTATTTTGCAACGAGATGAATGCGATGGGTTAAATTTGATCAGCCTAATTAAATAATTCGATCCCTCTCCCATTATCGTCCCCTCGTTCGAAGACGAGTGAATTGCGTCGCTAGCTTAGAAACGGTTAAGAACCACTGAGATAGACGGATGGACAGAGTGATGGAGGGGTGTTCACGGTTAGGGCAGGAAGACCGAAGCCAAAGGTGACTTATCTTGCGGAACCAACCCCCGCTGGAGCATTATTCTCGAGACGCGCAAACACCGCATGAGATATTGGAAATATCTGCTTCCAGGTTTCGTTTCCCTCGCGTTCCCTTCCTTTAACTAAAATTGTATCCGAGTTCTTCGATGGAGTTTGCGAAAAGGGAACAAAAAGGAAAAAAAAAAGTGCAGAAAGCGCTTCTTAATAAGCCAGAGAAGGTGGCAGAGGGTCGCGGAATCGTTGTCGAGCGTCGCTTCCGACGGCCTTAATGGTTTCCTATTCACGGGGAGCCTGCGAAAATTAGCTCGCGCTAAAAGCATCGAGTAATCGAGTTATTACGAATAAAAGAGAAGCGGTGAGGGCGTGGGCTGCAGGAATGGTCGCGCGAGAGACCATGGGAGATACCATTAAAAGCGCCTAATTAATGCTGTTAATTCTATAGCCCACCTATCCATCGATACACGGGTGAAATGTCGATAATCGTTCCTCGAACGATCCTACCGCGATGGATCCATGCATTCCATTCGTTCCTATCTATTTCACGCGATCCTCCACTTTACATCCTCCACGTACTTGCATGCATATTCGTATTATATACTAATATACGTGCATTATGTAAAATATTATAACCTTTCTCTAAATTTTCTCGAAGCACGCAATATCTTCACTGCTTTACAGTCGAACAATTAAAGGTGGCCATAAATACTCTGTGTTTATCGAAGAAGTTTGACTAAATGAAATAATAGTATGTATATGAATAACCTTGACATATACTTGGAAACATCAAACCTATCATTTATTTTAAACTTTCTTCGATATACCTACAAGGTACGAATATCTATGGGACCGACTGTATGTCTTTAAAATAAAGTTCAAACATACACCTCCGCTCTTCCGCGACAAAATACACAGACAAGGCTAGAACGAAAATAGCAGCACAGGAATTGGGTTAAGAATCGTCTCGACGATTGCGTCTGTAGTGATTCCAGCTCGCAGGATGGAAAAATTGTCCAAGAAAGCCTAACGACTGTTACTCGAGGAAAAGTGGTCCCAAAATGGCGGAAGTGCGATTGGTGGCGCGATCGAACGCGGTGAAAGCAGCTGTTCCTCCCGTTGGTCCTACCTCGCGTAGGTTCGAGGATCCATTTAACGCCGGCAACGAAAGACTCCAGGCTGACTTCTTTCCGATCGACTGCAAACGTCGAGACACGCCCCGAGAATCGACGAGTCTCGTCTCGGCGAGCTAAAGAGCCCAGGTCGCTTTAATTAAAATAGTCCTCGAGATTTCTCGTGCGAACCTCTGGCAAACGTAGGGCGAGTGCGGGGCACAATGCAGCCAATCCGCTGTCCATTCTGCCCTGATCGATTCCCTCTTGGTAGGGGGCGAGTCATTCTTTTAACTACTCACTCGATTCATCGGGGAACTTCGTTTTGTTGATAAAAAAAATTGTGGTGGAGTTGGAAATTAATTTGGAAATTGCTGGTGGTTTGTTAGCTGAAGAAGGAAGGAGTGTCAGCCGCTGATGTTTGGGTCTTCGTGGTCTCAATGAGGAATTAAGAGATTCTGCGTACAGTCCTATAAGTATTCGTACCCTCTATATTAATTAAAAAAATTTGTCCAAATTAAATGGGCAGGTTTCCGCATCAATTTTTCGTTATAAATATGTACATGCCCTAAAGTTTATTCGCGTGCATATTCATGGTGAAACGTTTATTTGAAAATATTAAGCTCACCATTTAATCTGGACAAATGTGGAATCTTTGAATTATAAGATCTAACCCTCCTCTCGAGACGAGGACATCTAATTTTGCACCTTCCTATCGATCTGTGAATCTCTTCCTCACTTCTTCGCCATTGCTACTAGCTGGAGTCAGTCGCGAACCATCCTTACGTCTGTGTTTTAGGTTACTCGACGTAAGGGTACCCGAGGAAACAGTGAGCGAGGATGGGTGGCGGAGAATGGACCAGTTGGTTGCAAGGATGTCGAGAATCGCGGAGATTGGTCCTCGTGATCGTCGCCATCGCTCTGCTCCTGGACAACATGCTCCTGACTACGGTCGGTGAGTAAAACGCTACAAAAATAATCATAGCTTACGTTTTGGACCCACTAGAACCCTGAAGAGAATGTCTCTGAATAAAATTCAACTTCAGCTATGAAAATCTTTGAAGATACCAACTTCTACTGTCTCTCAGGATTTCCTACCAATATATTAGATCAATGGCATTACCAACTGCCAAATGGCATTCAAATGAAATTTACAGAAGGAGAAACAGTTAGTTTTATCGGCATCGTATCTCGCAGCTTCTTGCAGTGGTTCACAGCGAACATCGCTATCGTTGGTTATAGATTCTAGGGGTAGTTCACCCCGAAAATCGCTACCATTCGTCATATCTCCCATGGTAGCCGACTGTGACCACTTTGCCGCTCTCGGAGTCGATCAAAATTCTGATTGCGAGTCCCAGGACGTTGAGGAAAGCGTTTACGACGCTAGAGTGTTCGACTGTAACCGAGCTGCTGGCCACTCGTATTTTCCAGCTTTTAACTTCTCCCTCTCGGACGGCTGTGTTCCGTGCTTTGATTTCTTTCACCGTGACGGTAAGATGTTTAATTCACGAGGCACGGGTTATCGTGGGGTCCCTCTGGAAGCGTCGGGAACACAATATACGCCAGGGGACGACCGACGCGTTCTGGCAATCCGGATAAGTGGTCATACATTTATGGAGCGTATACGAAACAGCTTTTCAGCTTATGCGCGCTAACGAATCACGAGATGCGCTTTCGGTTGAACGATCGTGGATCTTTCTTTCCCATCCGAACGCGTATCCGACTTTCGACAGGACTCGTTTTCATCTGTGCTTTTCCTAGCATTCGGTCCTGACGACCATCTTCTTAAGGTTAAGAAGATCTTGTCAAAAGTTCAACAACACGAGCGCATTTCTAATTCAAAGGAATTCAAAAATAAAACGAGTACTCTTTTTACTTTGAAACTTTAGTAATTTTAATTTGCCAACAAGATTATTACTTTGTTTCGCCGTATATGTTTTCATGTATTTTCTAATCGATTTTATCGCATTTAGTCACCACTCGATTTGAAAATCGAGGGGCCAGACCTCGAAACGTAAAATAAATACCAGAATCAGCTTCGTAAGCATTTTGATTTCGCTTAAAATGGTGCTGTATGCACTGTGCTCTCTGATCCGACGAATAGAGAAGAAATAAAATGAAAAGAACAAAAAGTAGATTTCGTTTGGAGGTGCTGGGATTTGAACCCAGGACTTTCAGCATGCGAAGCAGACACTCTACCACTGAGTTACACCCCCACGGTGAAAGCAGAGTTTGCACAATAGCTACTTCTCCTATCGGGAAACGTACGTTTACTGTCGAGTAATCGATGATTACAGTTCATCTGTAAACTTTGCAAACTAATACTGTAATTGTTTCGGATACTGTGAGAAATCGATAAAAACAAATATTCTGTACAAATGGTCTCGTTACTGGAAATTCTTTTTAGAAGAAATTTATGGTAAGATTTTCATTCGAAGAACATAAATGAATTGAAATGAACGAAAATTATTCCAGGATTAAAGAAAATTGAGAAACGATGGTCCGAAGATAGAATTGTTGTCGGGTAGAGGTTCGTATTAATCATGCTCTTTGCAGTGCCCATTATACCGGAATTTCTGTACGACATCAAGCACCCTAACTCGACCCTGAGCCAGCACCTCGAATCGAGTGGTCCTGCTCGAACGACCACGATGAAGACCACGACAAGTACCACCAGCAGCATAACCACGACTCCAAAATGTCCTTGTGCCCCGAACAGATCAAGCGATGCTCAACTGGAGTTCATTTACGCCAGCACCCTATCTACCATCGATCTTCCTGGTAAGAGGGATCTTCGAAATATTCATCCATCGTTGGCGATTCGACCAACTATAGCGTACTCCTTTAGAGGCTTTTTTCTGAATCATGCATCCCATTCGTTTCTATTATTCGTCGCAGAGAACCCGGTCGACAATGGGAGTTTAGCAGAGTTAAAGGAAAAGGAGCAGAGACATCGTGAATTATTGGAGGAAACTGTCGCGGTTGGGGTAATGTTCGCATCGAAAGCTTTCGTACAGCTCTTGGCCAATCCTATCGTTGGCCCACTTACCCACAAGTAAGCTATCTCTTCTAGAGGAGATGTAAGATCATCGTCTCCGTTCCCAATGAGAATATTCCAGTAATCGTCGCGTTTGCTTTTCCAGAATTGGTTACAGCATCCCCATGTTTACTGGATTCATCATTATGTTCCTTTCCACGCTGATATTCGCGTTTGGACGAAGCTACGGTATTCTTTTCTTGGCAAGGGCGCTGCAGGGAATCGGATCATCGTGCTCCAGCGTTTCAGGTAGTTTACTTTAAACGGTAATAATTAGACTGCAAATTTTATGCAATTATGATACAAACTAACATGGTAAACGTAACCAAATGGTACACTCACTTATGTAAAACTAAATAACAATATTATTATACGAATCGTAGAATATATTCAACATACAGTCAGTCCCATAAGTATTCGTACCTTTTATATTCATTGAAAAAGTTTGTCTCAATTAAATGATAGCTTTGATGTTCCCAAATAAATATTCATTATAAACATATATATGTGAAAAGTTTGTTCGTGTAAATATTTATTATGAAACACTTATTTGGTAACATTAAAGTGATAATTTAATTTAGACAAATTTCTTCGATAGACGTAGAGGGTACAAATACTTATAGGACTGTCTGTATATGATGTATATTTTATGTACGATTTCTATGATGTTGTGCATAAATGCATAAAATTCGTAGCCTAGCAATAATTCAAACAAACGAGCATCTTTGTGCAGGTATGGGTATGCTGGCCGAGAGATATCAAGACGATAAGGAACGTGGAAACGCGATGGGTATCGCGTTGGGTGGTTTGGCCCTCGGTGTTCTCATTGGTCCACCCTTTGGCGGGGTCATGTACGAGTTCGTTGGGAAATCTGCTCCGTTCTTGATACTTTCCGCATTGGCTCTTGGCGACGGAAGTAAGTAGTTAGTTTTCGTCACACATAATTAATGTCACGCGCTCTTATCGAGCCTTTTTTATCGTCCCAGTTCTGCAACTTCTGGTGCTACAACCGTCCGTCGTTTATACCGAAGCAGATCCGCCATCTTTGAAGTCGTTGGTCACTGATCCTTACATCGTGCTGGCTGCTGGTACGTATATATCGAAACGATGCTTGGCGTGAGCAAATTATTGTAAGGTAAATTCGTTGCAAGCGTTTTTAATTGTATCATTTTATTTTGGTCTTGTTGAGAAACAAAGCGACGAACGATTCATTTTAAAGATGTGATATGCTTTGTATTCCGCCAAGTGAAACGTGTATTGTTTCACGGAATAATGAAACTCTGTCTCTGTAGGTGCCATCACGTTCGCCAACATGGGTATCGCTATGCTGGAGCCTAGCCTCCCGATTTGGATGATGGACACGATGGGTGCGAGCAGATGGAAACAGGGCGCCACGTTTTTACCAGCGAGCATCAGCTACTTGATCGGTACCAATCTTTTTGGACCACTTGGGCACAGGATGGGCAGGTCAGTAAAACATCCAAGTGATTTTTTAAAATACAAAAATATTCATTCGTAGCAAAAAATTGCGGAAATTGATCGAGCTTTGTCATTTTGTTAGTGAACAACATTGTTTATATTAATAAAATTGACCGCTATGCCGCGGTGATGGGTAATGGTCAATTACAAGGCGCTCATGCATGGCCTGGATAGCTCAGTCGGTAGAGCATCAGACTTTTAATCTGAGGGTCCAGGGTTCGAGTCCCTGTTCGGGCGTTTTCTTTTTTATTTACAATAAAATATTTCCTATAGTACTCTTTCACATTCGTACGAACATTATTGCGAATGCAACCTGTGGAGAATTACAATTAACACAGTTACATTAAAATATACACAAATAGAATTTTAACAGAATATACTTTATTCATTTTTGTGTTCCAGGTGGTTGGCTTCCTTGATCGGACTTGTCGTCATTGGTATTTGTCTGATGTGTGTAAGTATTCGTGAATGTAACGCGTGAAAAATCACGTCGTTGTAATCATTGCAAATAAATTGTCGCTTATTTTTCGAATAAAATTACGGCCGTCTCCGTTTTATAATTTTAAACACCACAACTATTTCACAGATACCACTGGCAAGGAGTATCGATCACTTGATCGTACCCAACGCTGGCTTGGGATTCGCTATCGGCATGGTTGACAGTTCGATGATGCCCGAATTAGGTTACTTGGTGGACATAAGGCACAGTGCTGTTTACGGAAGCGTTTATGCCATTGGAGACGTTGCATTCTGTTTAGGTTTTGCTATCGGTAAGTATTCATAAATATTACTCGTGCATTCGTGTATATTATGTCATTCAACGAGAAAGAAAAGAAAAAAAAAATAATACTTGCATCGGCCGGGAATCGAACCCGGGCCGCCCGCGTGGCAGGCGAGCATTCTACCACTGAACCACCGATGCTTCTTGGAGGAATTACTAACAGGCTAGAACTACAATCTGCTTGAATGTCATCATTAAATTACATGCAGAATATATGAATGGCTTAAACGACAGATATCGTGTACATTTATGTTGAACCAGAATTTCAAAAATAATTATTCAAGAGAATATTAGTAAATAACGGTACAATATTTAACCAAGTAGACTATTACATCTATCCATCTATCGTTCTTTAGGACCTGCATTAAGCGGTACATTGGTCAACACAATCGGTTTCGAATGGATGTTATTTGGAATCGCTATTCTCAACTTTCTTTACGCTCCTCTGATGTACTTTTTGAGAGCACCACCAACGAAGGAGGAGAAGAAGGTAATTAGTTTAGTCATTCGCGCAATGCATGAAACATCGGTACCGTTAACCCCTATGTTTACCATTCGTTACGTTTCAGTCGCTAATCATTGGCGAGAAATCTTCTGTGCGCTACGTAACGTACCAGAACGAAGAAGAGGAGCAATAAACTAACCTGGGACGCTCTTCTCGTCGATCAGTTTTCCGTTCATGGTATTCTTCACACGATGGAACAACGAGTTAAATATAATTAGCGATCCCCATCCGCAACCTGCCTCAAGATACATCTTTTTTTTTTTATAGGTTATGTGTATCTTCTCGGGGAAATTAGCGATACCGTAAGACGACAGAAAATGTTGTCCTTGCTCTTGACACTCTATGTTTAGAACAGTGACGCTCATTTGCACCAGTGTTTCTCAAACTGGGGTTCACAAATTAAAAAAAAATGCATATTATAAGCATACTAGTTTAATAAAAAAGCTGTTTTATAAGTGTTAAAAAGCTCCATAGATTCTTACAATTTTATCTGGAAGTCAGGTAATAAGTAATTTTTGTTACATTCATTTCTGTGCAGTAAATTAGTTGTACAACTTCGATTAAAAAGTATTCTTCTTAAAAGCCTTTAAAGTATATTAAAAATATAACAATTCAAATGTATCCTAGGGAGTTTGAGAAACACTGTCACTTATATCGCGGGATATCAAACGCTTGACAAACACGCGATCATCTCGACGGAACGAATGATCGACTTTCTCTTTATCCTCGATGTTCGAAGCACGCATTGGCACATCCAACGATCTTTCGAACTCCCAAGATAAAGGAGAAGCACGCTGTACGAGGATAAAACTTTCTGAAATTCGCGCGCGCGCGATAAATAGGCGTTTAATTACTTCCTTAGCTAATGAAAATTGTATATACACACGTATATGTACTTGTAGCAGTAGATCGAAAGAATAAGTGTGTGCGTTCAAAGAAATTGTACGCATCGGCATGTATAGAATAAGTGCATTTGATTTGCATCGATCAATCGATAAAGATGTATACGTAGCTTGTACACCGCGATCGGTCGGTAATTTATTCGTTAGTTCGTGAACCGTAAACCGTGCGAAATCTTCAGCCGCTCGTGACGAAAAAATATTAACAAAATTACAAAATTTTTTTACGGAGAACCGCCTGATTTGGATTCCCTGAATGGCTGCAGGGAAACCGACCGCCAAAACAGCGATCAGGTGTCATGAAGAGTTCTCCAAAATTTGTCGAGTCGATTCTATTCGATAGTCGGTAAAAAAGAGTATACCGACATGTTGAACCAAGTAGTGACAGCTGAAGAGAATTTGCAATCTTTATCCTTAGTAGGTAATTAAGAAAAAACCGATTTCAATATTCTCTAGACGGTATACCTATATATGTATACATGTATAAAAGAAAAGCTGTTGTGTTATTACTACGCGGTAAACGATAGGATTGCCACAAGTTTAAATTCAAATGAAATATTTACGATTATATATATGAATTTATCGCACTCTGTATGGTATATACACTGATGAAAATATCCACTGAGAGTCTTATTAGTGTACAATTCTGTTTATGAGATGCCAAGGGTCCTATGCCCTAAGCTTATAAATATACGTACATGCATACACGCACGTAGGGCTTTAGTCTCTCAGAAACAGAATTGGCCTATTTTACACTTATCAATATGCGGCAATCCTGATAAATCGGTGAATAGGTTAGCGTCGTAGCGTTCGTAGGATTAGCAAATCATACGATAAACTGTGTGAATTCGCGGCGGGAAACTCTACCTTCAATATTCTTTGTTCCGTGTTGGTTCTCTTAAAAATATTTATAAAGGAGATACACGCATAGAAACGCGTTACGCGTATTCGTGTTCCAGTAATAGTTCCGTAAGCATGGTAGCTTAAATAGAACAGTTGCGTATAAACAAATTCTATAACCTCAAAAGTAGGCTGATTGTATTCGTTGTTCGGTTCGAGGAACAAAGGCCGTGTATGTGTATACAACCAGGTCCTAAGCTACTGCAAATGTACGTGAAAATAATTTTTAAGGAAAGAAGCAGCATTATTGTATTGTTTCGACAAAGGTGCTAATAATACATACTCGTGCGAGCATACTCGATATAAATACTAAATGCACTCGTGCAACATAAATATATGATACTATAATTAAGCGAAATTATATTTGTGGTAGAATCGTAGAAACTTTGAATTTCAATCTGTAGTATACTAAGAGATGTATAATAGAGTAGATTAGAATAAAGCGGAGATCCATCGGAATTTTCTCATAAGATTGGCGGTTCTATTGAATTCAGAGACGAACAAGATTATCTAGATGAAATTTTTTAGTAAGACATAAAAGATGGAGAATTTATTTGGATTATAGAGTGAAATTATATTTCATGGCGAATACAAATTTGACTGTTCGAGTAAACAAATTTTATCCATCTCTGATTGAATCCAACCAAGTTGCATTTGAACAAATATTTTAACCGTTCGAAACCACTTATGTGAATCGAAATTTTCAAAATGAAGAACATGTACCACCAGATTGATAAAGAAGAGAACAACAAGACAGTAATGTAGCTAGATGCTAGAGGGAGCTATTCTTCTTTCTTTTTGAGCGGATAAAATATTTGGCACTAACTTCAGTGGCGTAGCCAGCAAGTTGGAACGAATTAGTTGGAAGTTTTTCGAGTGGATATACATGTACAGCTTTCCATTTCGAATTCTATGAAATCCAAGAGGTTGTGTCACATGGCATACCTACTCCCGGTAAAAAACGCGAGTCAATTCGATTTGCAAATTCTTAACGAACGCTCGCCGCAACCGTATATATTTAAGAAGGAGCATCGCGTCACATGAAAGGGAAATATAAAAATCTAAAGCGAATTTCAGAACCGATCGTTTCGAGAAATCAGTGTCGTCATATTATAGGGGGTAAAGAATCGCAATCAAGAATCGACGAATCGCCATCGTTGCATCGTCATAGTGTAACTGCTATCCATTATGTGTACCGTACGATGTAAACGCATTAAGGATCGTTCAGATTTCTGTACATATAGAGGACGTACCATATGTGTATTTAAGATGCAATTATAGCGAAATCGTAGCTACACCAACTTTTCAAGTCAACTTTATCGTTGGTCGATGACGCTTCGCCCGGTTTCTCGCTACTTTTTGCTGAAGGCAGACCGTTATCAAATCATCCTTTATATTTTTAATATATTCCCGTTTGATTGTCGAAGTTCGAGCGTTTAAATTCGTTTAAAGGGAAATGTTTGAAAATAATTCGCGTCAAGCCCCGATAAGCCTAGTTTCACCACTGGTTGTGCAGCCTGTGGCTTACTTTACGCATGCGTATAATATAATGCACTCACCCCGAAGCATTAGCTGCAGGCTGTTGTCGATCTGTCTGCATTGCTGGTGAAATCGAAACGATCTTTTTGGAGAAAAGATGTCACTGATCAATAATTATGCTCAAACGAACACGATCGAATGATGGCATCGATTTAGAACTAACTCGCAAAATCGACCGTAATCGTTAATCGATATTTTTGGCGACTGTGGCGAACATCGAAAAATGATTCTTTTTCGACACTTTATAATTCGATGCATCGAATATAGAAAACGTTATGATCAACTGAGTTCTACAAATATCTTCGCTTTTCAAATTTGAACGAATACAAGTATAACAAATTAAAAAGAACTTGCGGGTCTGGGTTAGATTACACTGCACACTATTAAATTTCCATGGCTGGATCGACGTTGAATTATTTTTCGATGCATTGGCCATACTCCAAAAATTGTCTATGCTTCGTCTTCTATTTTTGTCTAACCTTTCGCGCGGGAATTCATCAGCCATATTGTTATATCGAGCTCCGATCGTGATCCAGTTGTACGCGAGCAGGACGCTAAGCTTTTCGATGTATCTTCGTGCCGCGTTTAAAAAAACAATTGAAAACAAAATCTTAGCGAATAATTCGTCGATGGCTGCTATTGTGAACAGACAATAAGCAACGATGACGGAGACGAACGATCGTTTTCACGTTATTATATACTTCGATATGCGTTCACGTCGATGAACTGCGCGTTCTCGATCGATCGCTTTCGAACTTTGAGATCGATAGACGACGGAAAGACTTGAATTTAGTTACGTCAAAGAACGAACAAACGAACGTTAACCAATTCTATCTATGCGTACGCATAATTTTATCTACGAGTACTGTTCTTATCTGAAAAGAAAAATCCTACAAGTTATGGGAAACGTTTTTCTTCTCAGAAGACCACAGAACATTTTTGAACGCAATATTTTCTTGTATCCAATGATTGTTACGTAAATATTTAACCAGCTGGTGTATGGGTCCGACATTTAATGCCTGTGTAGTTGTTGAAAAACAGCGAGATTTGAGGGAAAAAATAAAGGTAGTCCTTATTAAATTGTATGGTGTGTGTATGTGTGTGAGTATGAATTATATAAACCTGCATAAATGCAGATGAAAGATGCAAATCTGCGAAGGTAAATCACTTTGGAAAGAAATTTCGAACGAGTCGGCTCTGAAAATCGTGGATTTTTTGCCCATTATATATCGATCAACGTTCGAACGATGCTCCAAATAACGATTTAAACTCATATCTAAAGATTGATCCTGATTACTACGATCAAACTTGTTCTATCGAATTAATCATTACTCGACGTTACTTGTTACTTACAAGCATGATCTGTTTATGTGTGTATTGTTCAATATCGTGTAACAAATAAATGTACGTGTTCAACGTGATGGAAATCATATGATCTGCATGAACTTTCAAGTAAAGGATTATCTTTCGTGTAATTGCGATCGTTGAGCGATTCATTCTCCCATTCGTGTAATATATTAATTACATTACGATTTACTGATACAATAAATACACAATAGTTCGTTTATTTATTCTCTAAATATTCAGGGTAGAAAAATATCTCGTTAAAAGGACACGCATCGGTAACTGTTACGCGGGAACTCTTCGTCAAATGAAAAATTAAACGTCTAGTTGCGAACGTAAGAATGCAAATACGATTTCAACTGAATACATACGATGTATGTACACCGATACAAATTGCGTGAGTCATGTATCGTCAGTGATTCTCCTTCCGAACATCTTTAATGGTAATTAACAATATTTAACATTAGTATATACAAAAACGCGTTACTCAGTACGTGACTTTAATTATATCACCATACTCGCACATACGTGAATATAAATATATATATATATATATTTCATTCTCAATCACAACTCAATTAACATATTTCAATTCTTATGTAATTTACGCTGAATTGCTTGTTCACGAAAAGACACTGAAATACTAATTAAAATAAAATAACTATCGTTGCTATCAACGCCAAAAAGTAACACGCTTCTCGACGGAAAGATTTGCCCCGGCATACATATTTTTTTTTACTTATCAACGATACAATCAGAAATCAGTCTAATAACAAAAATAAAAGGTTACAGTTACCATGAACATTCACAGAATAAGATGCTCCGATGTATGTATTTAATCGATTTTAAGCGTGATGTTTCTGAGAAATCTAAAAGCATCTCATTCGTATCCGTCGTTATCACAGTAGTCTAGAAATGTATAAGTCTAGCATCCTCTGGGTTCTGTTCCACTGGACAGTACGGGCATTTCAATCTGAAAAAGAATCGGTGTCTTTTTTTTTGCTTATTTTCCTCTTTTTTTCGGGAAGCGATTTTAGTTATTTAATTGATATCATCCATTTTACTAAATGACATACTTGTTTGCACTGGTGAGCTTGTTTAACGCATCTCTCGAGATAACGTGACCGCAGACTAATTTCATCGGAGGATTGTTCTCTGTGCTCTGTTGTCTTAGAATCGGACACGCGAAAACAGAATGGTAACGACTTTGTTTGCCTAGATCTATTTCGATCTGTGTAATAAATAAATAAAGTCGTTTAAGTAATGCACAATAGTTTTCAACCATTGACTTTGCAGCAATTACTTACTGGTAACTCGTCTTTTCCATTCCAAACACCTGTTACTTGTCTTTGTTGCATAACTTGTTTAATATTTAACAGCGTGGGCAACGCAGTACACCCCGCGTTAATGCTACAATAAAATACCACAAACTTTTTTTAATCGTTCAAGCGTCATTTCCCGATTTATTAGAACAGGGAAAAACGTACCACACTGAAAGAGGACTATCCACGCTCAAGCCCAATAACGTACACGCCTCCCTTGTGAATACATCGTGAATATCTAGCCACAGAGTAGGATCTAACAAGTGACTGTAAGGGGAGGATTGTATTCCGTTTGGCAAATAAAGTAATGTGCCCATTAAAGCTTGCACCTCTTTTCCATGACGCCCTACGTATTGCGTAAGATTCTGTCGAGCGTACATTATCGCTTCGGTTTGCTTACTAGGACCTTGTTGAACTAGTCTTATGAAATGTAACCTATGTAATTTAAATTCCAGGGAAGAATTCTACAATCAACAGTCAATATCAGGTAATATTTAAAATTGGATTGTATTCTAATAATATCAACAAAATGTTACATACTTGCGCTAAAAGTGCCTCTCTATGTTTTTTAGCCCAATCCAAAGCGGGTTCTAGATCTCTCTGCTTCAAGCAATCAAGAATATAATTTAGTTCTGTGAATGGTTCTTTTGTTTCTTCATCTGTCTTAATTCCAGCTTCCTAGAATAGAAATTGAATCATATTCTTTATTCTGCATTTAATCATGAAAGCACATTTATTGTTACTTACTGCTGCTAATTCAGCTGCAATGTCTAGCATACCATGACGATAGAAATGTTGGCAAATGACTTGGTTTAACAAATGTGATTTTTCTGGACCAGAGAAAACATCTTCTCTGCTGGTACTTGCAAAGTCGGCAGTAAAATTTCTGTCTATCGCTTTTCCCACCTTGGACACTGTACTATGTAATTCCCGATGATCGGTGGCTAAACGTTGTGCAGTTTCACGGACTTTTGTCATTGTGTCTTTCAACACTTGTGCTAGGCATGGTGTTAACTCATGATCGGTTGGTGCTAATGAAAAGAAAATCCTAACAATATCATACTGACGTACGATAATTCTAAGGATATTTCTAATCTGCTTTTTAATTAATTTTGAAATACCTACAATCGAGAAGTGTTTCAAATACAAGGAGAAATTTTTACCGAATGCTGCAGCGAATTGAGTTAGATTCAGTAAGATACAAATCATTGCAAGATGGAAACGGGAAAATTTAAATATTTCATAGATTAAGGTAAATCTACTTTACATACTATCGTATTCAAACTTTCTTCTATAGTTTCTTCCATGTTTGCAGCGATTACTATCAAAATTGGTATATCAGGAAGGCTTTATTGTTCTCTCGACGAAACGTCAACGAGATATGACGTTAAAGTAACTTAGAGATTTGTATTTTACCTCGTTCGAATTCCTTTTTTAGAGATTCAATGTGATTTATCAAATCGCACAGTACTGTCTCTGCATGCTCGTTTATCGCACCAAATTTCAATAAAACTTTGTCAACTTCACGTTCAACCGCATTACACGCCTCCATTATTGTTTTTCTTAATGATATCACAGAGTAGTTTTACAGAGGCGAAACTCTTGTCGGAACCTTTGATGTTTGTGTCCCCGTATTTTCATATTAGGGCCGTCTCTAAGCAAATTAATACAACGGCTCCCAACGATGGCCTACTTAGCGTATATTCACAATAGGATAATTTATTGTAGTCTTGCCAAATAAATTTGGCTTCGTACGAAAGTTTACTAAATAATTAAGCAATTCCTTTATTATTTTATTAACCCAGATTTTAATTGTGAAGGTAAAAGCTCGTACAAAAATTTTCTAAGAAAGGCTCTACAGTTTCTAGGCCCAGCACTGTCTCAGATGCTCCCGCGAGGCAGTGTTGCCAAATCACTGTAGTTTATACCCTCATCACTTTTCATTGGACACTGAAGCAACAGTGTAAAACGCGGCTATATTTGAAGCGTAATATTACAATTTTTAAATAGTTACAACACACAAATAAATTCAACTAAGCAGTGAAAAATGTATTATGGAATGACCAAATTGAGAACTCAATTAGGGCCTGAAAACGCCTAGAGTTTCACCTCTGCAAAATTATTCTGTGGCATTACTTTAAGTAACAAATAAGGCGGATACGTAAGTAGGAAAAGAATTCTGTAAGGAGATTCGTAAGAAAGTGACACTACTTGAGAATCACTTCTTCAAATGGTGTTTGGGGAGCTTTTCATGTAGGTTTCATCGTAACGCCCCCACAAAAAGCAAAGGTAGCAATCTTTTCCCTATTTTTAAATAAATATATATCTACGTTACACTGATTTATGGTTTTATTATCATTTAGTTAGTTTTCATTTACGAGCTATAAGAACGAGGCACTGAAGAGGCTCTAGTAAAAACTGCGACCTAAACAAATGCGGAAATGTTGAATCAGTTTAAATAATGTTACTTTTCCCGGTTTTTTAATCTATCCTGGTCATGTAACGCTGGAATATCTATAAGTTTGGATATGATTCGTGGTGTATTTAGCTTCGTTCGTGTTGGTCCGTGTTCTCGTCATCTCTGTGATGATATTGAGCAGTAGCATCGTGTTTCGCATTACAGTTGTGTTAGATGTCAAGATAAAAATCGTATTTTGCTCGCACGCCAAATGTGCGAAATCGAAATGTAATTAGTGTACATATATTGTTATAGCAAGTTTTCAATTAAACGAACAATGGAATGGGTGCAGGTTAAAGAACATCCAGGAATAGGTGAGAAACAATTCGTGGAATATTATTAATTTGGCCTTTACAAGATCTAACATCCTGGGAGGTGCCCCAACCAGATAAAATTTTACTTGTTCTTTTGCGAACGAAACGTTGATCGACGATACTTTTCCTGTCATTGTGTCTTTGTTGTTTCGTTCTACGTCGAACGCGACGACTGTATCAGCATCATTCGGAAATGTTTAATTAACTTGCTGGTATCGGGGCGATTTATAACGTCAGTGACATTATCGTTTGCATAACAATTACATGTCACGAACGCTACCTTTATTACCGTCTTATTACCGAAATAAACGTTCTATTCTATTTCACGTACGCATCGATGTTTAATTTACTTTTATATACGAATACAACAATCTGCTTAATAACCTGTATTTCATTTGGTTATCAATAATTGATAAACATTTTGTTCGCTGCTTTCGTTTTTATTCTACATCTATAGAGTAATAATAACAGTAGTAATATTTTGTTAGTATCGAGATGAATGTGAGACTTAAGTGTACTTAATTATTTGTTATGATGCAGCCATTCATAATTTTACACATGGGACCCCCTATACTCTGCCATTAACAGTTGGGGAAGTGATATATATATCACAGGAGTGTGGAGATTGGTACTATGGACGTAGTAAATGTAAAGGGGTCAGTGGGATATTTCCTAAATCCTATATACACATGCAACAGTCTATAAATACGGACTGTTTGATACATGAAATCACTAATGTTTTGAGAGAATGGGGACATCATTGGAAGCATCTATACGTGGTCTGTATGAAATGACAAAATATTTGTAGATATCATTCCTCTAATAAAAATATTAAAAATGATTAATATAATTTCTATTACACAGATACATTCAGAACATTTCCATACAATGAAACAACAAATTTTGGAATTAATAGGGTACAGGAGCAAAATTTTAAGTGGCACATTGACAGTGGATGAATTGAAAGACATGAAACGATTAGCAACAGCTAGGATCGATACTGGTAATCAATTATTGGGCATGGATATGGTTGTTAGAGATGATCAAGGAAATGTTCTTAATCCAGAAGAAACAAGTACAATTCGGTTGTATTATCATCATGAAACAGCTGCGGAAAGGATAAGAAAGGCAGCAAATGATACAAAAAAGAAGCCTTCGAAACCACAAACACCTGTATACTCGCATATCTTCTTTGTTAGTGTAAGGAATTTTGTATGCAAAATGGCAGAAGATGTAGAATTATTACTGACTTTATACGATGGCCGTGAAATGAAAGCAATCACAGAAAACTACGTAGTATCATGGAGTAAGGAGGGACTTGCTCGAGACATAGATCAACTTCACAACCTCCGAGTTTTATTTACCGATCTTGGCTCTCGAGATTTAGCCAGGGACAAAGTTTATTTAGCTTGTTATGTAATTAGGGTAGGTGGTATGGAAGCTAAAGATATTGACCACCGTCGCTCGAGTGTTGCGCAAAATAATCAAAAAGCGAAAAGCACTGAAAACATGAGAAGACCGTTTGGTGTAGCAGCAATGGACATTACTTTATACATTACTGGCAAACTTGACGGAGATGTAGATCATCATCATTTTATTCCATTTGTCCAGTAAGTGCACAATTTTATTTTCGCTCAGATTATAAATGTATCCATAAGAAATTTCTTATGAATACAAGAAAGGTAGATTTGTTTTGTTGGTTTGCTTCCTTTCTTTCAGATGCTGTGAAAAAGAAAGTTTAGATGGCGTATTACGTAGAATTCTTTCTCAAAAAGAAACTAATGTTCAGAAAAGTGGCAATGGCGGTAGTAGTAACTCTACTGGTGGTCAAGGGTTGTGGGCTAGTTTAAAATTACTTAGAGGAGATCCGAAACAAGTAAGCAGAAGTTTGGAGAAATTTAAAGTTTAGTAATTACGATTAAAAATTAATTTTATAATGTTCATGAACATTTTTTACTTCAGGTACGCGATGAAAACCCTCATTTGGTACTTGGTAATGTTGCTATTGCAAGGAAAATGGGATTTCCAGAAGTTATATTGCCAGGTGATGTGAGGAATGATTTATACCTCACGTTAATTAGCGGTGAATTTAATAAAGGATCGAAATCTACGGATAAAAATGTTGAAGTTACGGTTGGTATTATCTAAAGTAATCTTACTAAAAGTTTCATGTATATTACATCTTTTTTTCGACAGGTTAAAGTATGCAATGAATCTGGTATACCCATACCAGGTGTTATGACACTGGGTGGCGGAGCCTCGCCGATCGACGAATACCGTAGCGTTATTTATTACCACGAGGATAAACCTAGATGGTGTGAAACATTTAAGATTGCTATTCCTATTGAAGAGTTTAAGCAAGCCCATTTAAAATTCACATTCAAGCATCGCAGTTCGAATGAAGCAAAAGACAAATCCGAGAAACCTTTTGCTTTAAGTTATGTAAAATTGATGCAACGTAATGGGACTACATTGCAAGATATACAACACGAACTACTAGTCTATAAATTAGATCAGAAAAAATATGAAGAAACTGATATTTCGTATTTGAAACTGCCATCAACGAAGGGGGAATTGGTAAAAGATTGGAATGTAAAATGTTGTTACACATAATTGTTGCTAGAATTGATCGTTTTTTTTTTTTCTAGGTTGAATTAAATATTGAGAAAAAACCAACATTGGGGGCACTTACTCTAAGTTCTAAAGATAATTTTTTGATAGCAACCAATATTTGTTCGACAAAACTTACACAAAATGTAGACTTACTAGGCTTATTAAACTGGGGATCGCATAACACTTTAAAAGAATCTTTAATTGCTTTAATGAAAGTCGATGGCGAAGAAGTAGTTAAATTTTTACAGGTATGTAACACTTTTACGTTACATAGAACAATTTCACGGGCGAACGGTTGTATGGATTTTTTTTTCAGGACGTTTTGGATGCTTTGTTTAATATATTAATGAGTAATTCGGATAGTGATTTTTATGATGATATGGTATTTGAATGTCTATTGTATATTATTGGCCTTGTATCTGATAGAAAATATCAGCACTTTCAACCAGTATTAGATTTATATATTTCCGAGAGTTTCTCAGCGACACTCGCTTACAAAAAGTTGATTGCAGTATTACGTAAACGTATAGATAATGCCACTAATAACGACGGACAAGAGCGTGATATACTTCTTAAGACAATGAAAAGTCTCCAATATTGCATGAGATTCATTGTCGAATCTCGTCTTTTATTCACTGAGTACGTCTTTTATTACAGCATCTAATACCTTGTATTATCATCTTTATCTCAATACTTATATTTCAATAGGCTGAATCAAGACGAAGAAGAATTTTCTCAAACCTTAACAGAATTATTGAAATCTATTGTTGAACTCATGAGGCACGAAACAGACAGTACCTTATTAGTTCAAGGAGCTTGCCTTAAATATTTACCAACTACCATACCTCACTTGTTGCGAGTGTATAGTGGTAAACAGTTGAGCACAATTTTGACTGACTTATTAGTTACCTTACCAGCAGGAAGATTGACTAAACAAAAAATGATGACGGTGAACGACATTGTTCATAGTCCTTTGTTTCTAAATGCAGAGTGTAGAGCAATTCTGCTTCCTAGGATTACTATTTTGGTTCGAGATTTACTGGAAGCTAAAGAGGAGGTAAGATGTTTGAAATCATTGAATCGTTCATTATTACTTATTAAGTTTTAGTGTGAAGGAAATGAAATGTTCATATTACTCATTAAAGAGGCGTTAAGTTAAAAAATTCGTCATGCTACGAAGGATTAATATATATCGAATGTCTGAAGATTTCAAGTCCTTTTGTTGAGTAATTTGATACATTTCTATCAAAGCTTCGTTCATGTTAATACTAATGTGTTGTAACAAAGCTTAGAAATAAGTGTGTGTCTCGCATTTAAAGTATTGCAGTCTCTCCATATCACCTTTATGTTAATGATCATAGTCAAAATGTGAGCGGAGCTTTTCATATGCATTTATAACTTCTTCACACAACTTATAAATTGTATCATTATTCGTGCTTTCCGTGCAGCCTGACATCCTCCCGCCACGCCATCTTTCTGTGAATCTTGTTAATCTTGTATTGTTTCCTTTAAATAGGATGTCTTTATTTTTACGATATATCTAATTAATTTACACAAAAATTATACTCTAAAATAATATTAAATGCTTATTTTTTGTTAATCAAAATAGTACTATTAAAAGATAAAATAATATTAAAAAAATATAACAAAATGAAAGACATCCTTTGTAAAGTTTGAGCATGGAAATAAAATTACATTTCTACTTTCTGATATAGCATGTACTTATAAATGATATGATGTTGAATTGCCGCTTATCTAACGAGGAAAGAACCAAAAGTTGGGTCAATTTTCTTGTAGCCAAACTCATGAAGTATAAACCACTCTTTATCTAAACCACATCTCTATCTGTCCATAAAAATATAAAGTCCTCGAGCCGAGATTCTAAACGACCTGTTGACTTAGAGCAACAAATAAACTTTTGTAGTAATTCTCATATTCAATGTAGTGCATTCGCCGTTGTACAACTGTTCTATGGCTTGGGGCAGTGCCCCCGTCTTGCATGTGGTTCTATGATGCAACTTCTCTTAGGTGATGGACAAATATTGAAGATATAATTGTATTTTTTTTAATGCATAAATTGGCATTATATTCTAACTAACATAGGGCTGTTTCATTTTTTGTGTTTGGTTTGGTTTTGGTTATTGGCCTATAAAGGGGCTGTCAAGTACGCCTGGAAAAAGCGTGGCGAAGGTAGCCAGGCTGCTCGGCGAAAATCGACATCGACTCAACCAGCACCGCGGCTATTCTGAAGAGGTAATTGCTGAAATATACGTGGCCAGTTAAAACGCGTTGCGTATGAGTAAATTTTTGGATTATTGGCACGATGATTGCTAATAATATGAGACATGTATTGATCTACTTAGGATAAGTATTTTATGTTAGATTTCCAGGAATGGTGATTATTGTTATGTTGTTCTATTCCTCTTTTTATTTCCGATTACATATTCGCGAGGATATTCATTAGTGATGGGATTGATGAAATTAGGTATTGTTCCCACTCAAACACTTAGATATTAAAATACTTCGTACAATTTTATCAAGTTTTGATACCAATACCTTTGCAATATTTTATTAATATCAATACTATTTAGTATCATTCCCGTCACTAATATAAATAATCCCGTCAAATAATTTATCATGATGATAAAAGACACGTTTTTATCTTATGTTTACATAGGTAGAATTATGTGTCAAGATTTTGTCTGATATCTTGGAATTAACGTTTAGAAAAGATATAGGAAGTACAATGCAAGATGTGAAAGAAATAATGCTTACAGCCCTGAGGACTATAATACAGACTGTTATATCAATGGATAGGGAAAATCCATTGGTTGGCAATTTAGTTTCAGTTATGTTAGCAATATTCAGGTAAAGGATAAGAAGGAAAATTGTGAAACCTGATAAAGAATGCAACTTTTAATATTATGCATGACGTTTCAGACAAATGACACAACACCATTATGAGATTTATATAAATCACTTTGGAACTAAATTCGACTTGCTCGATTACCTGATGGAGATATTGTTAGTATTCAAGGATTTAGTTTCAAAGAGCGTGTTCCCGGGGGACTGGTGCGATATGATTATGCTCCAGAGCAGTATCATTTTAAAATCCCTCCGTTATTTTTCGGGTACCATTAGGGATTATTTTTTTACTGACTTCGAACAACAAGCGTGGTCTAACTTTTTCCACTGTGCAATTGCATTTTTGACTCAACCTGTTTTACAATTAGAGACGTTCACACCATCGAAACGCAACCGCATTGTTTCGCGTTACAATGATATGCGCAGGGAGACAGCGTTCGAAATACGATCCATGTGGTTCAATCTAGGGCAACATAAGATATTGTTTGTTCCTGCTTTGGTTGGGGCTATATTAGAAATGGCTCTAATTCCGGAAAGCGAATTGAGGAAAGCAACCATACCTATATTTTTTGATATGATGCAGTGCGAATATTATAGTTCACGCATTGTCGAAGGATATGGCGATACAAAAAGAGATCCTGCCCATATAAAAGCCAATTTTACGGAATATGAAAATGAAATGATTGCAAAATTAGATATTTTGGTCGAGGGAGGAAGAGGTGACGAACAATTCCGTTTACTTTGGATTCAAGTAATGGGCAATCTTTGTGAGAAACACTCGACTATGCGGGAACAAGGATTACGTTTCGTTGATACAGTTGCTAAACTTATGGAACGGCTATTGCAATATCGTGATATTATTCATGCTGAGTCTCAGGAACATAGAATGTTGTGTATTGTAAACTTGCTAGAATTTTACTCTGAAATAAATAGAAAGGAAATGTATATCAGATATGTAAACAAGCTTTGCGAATTGCATTTGGAATGCGACAATTATACGGAAGCAGCATATTCTCTGAAACTTCACAGTCAATTATTAGCTTGGAGTGATCAACCGTTGCCACCACTTTTAAGGTCACATAGATATTTATTATGTCAAACGCATCGTGAATTGAAAGAAGCGCTGTACAACGATATGATCAAATACTTTGATAAGGGTAAAATGTGGGAATGTGCACTCGCAGTATGCAAAGAATTAGTTGCACAATACGAAGAAGAAACATTTGATTATTCACAACTTTCCGTGCTGTTAACACGCATGGCTAAGTTTTATGATTCCATAGTAAAGCAATTAAGACCCGAGCCTGAATATTTTAGAGTTGCATACTACGGCCGAGGACATCCTGCCTTTTTACAGAATAAGGTATTCATTTATCGAGGAAAGGAATACGAACACCTCAGTGACTTTTGCTCGCGAACTTTGAATCAATTACCAAATGCAGAGCAAATGTATAAATTATCGCCTCCTACACCAGAAATATTAGAATCCAACCATCAATACGTCCAAATTAACAAAGTAGACCCGTTGATGGATGAAAAAAGACATCGACTCAGTGGGAAACCTATAACAGCAGAAGCGGTATTAAGGTATCACCGAGTGAACGATGTTCAGCGTTTCCGATTTTCGAGACCAGCGCCAAAGAAAGATTTAATCTCGGCTATGATAAATTCTGGCGACAAGGAAAAAGATAATAATGAATTTGCTTCGTTGTGGTTGGAGAGGACAGTTCTAGTCACGAGTCATCCTTTGCCAGGCATTCTCAGATGTTTTCCTGTTACGTCTAGCGATACCTATTTGGTCAGTCCTCTTCGTAACGCGATCGAGACAATGGAAGCTACGAACACTGCCTTGAGAGATCTGATCGTAGCGCATAAAGCTGATCATAGTCTTCCAGTGAATCCGCTCAGCATGAAACTTAATGGCATATTGGATCCAGCGGTGATGGGTGGTATAGATAATTATGAGAAAGCCTTTCTTAATCCTGAATACAGGAATTCTCATCCGGAAGAAAGTTCCGATCTTCTGAAATTAGAAGGGTTAATTGCTGAACAAATTCCGTTGTTGGGTGTCGGTGTGCAAGTTCACAAAGCTTGCGCTCCCCCTCAATTAACGCTGCTTCATCAACGTTTGGAGCAATGTTATGCTACAATGCGATCCCAAGTGGAGTCGAAATATGGAAAGAGAGTAAGTTAAGAGCAAAATCTTTAGTATGTGATCGAATTGGCACTGTTAATAAATGTTGCGAAACCGAGGTAGTCCTAATTAATCCTGTTTTATTGTGAAACAGACATGTGATTTGCAAATTGAGACATTGACTCAAACTGTTACAATGCGAAGACCACAGCCATCGAGAGGCGACAATCATCGTTTATCCGAATCGAATATAATAAATTCAGAGTAAGTAATTTTTAACGTTAATAATCACGATCATTATCCGCTGCAAATATTGCATTTTATTTATACTAACATTAGTTTCGTTCATGTGTTTTCATTGTCATTAAATTATGTTGGCTTTGGTACGGGATTTATAATCATATTTCTGTTAAAACAATGTTTGTATTATATTGTGAATACTGCATGCATAGATGAAAATAGCCCAAAAGTTATAGCGTATTCTTTGCATAAAAGACACCGTATACACAATTTTTCCATGTCTCTTATTATAAAATTATGTGGCCATTTTGTAATTATCTCGTTCAGCTGTGGAACTCACTCCAGGGTATCCTCTCTTACAAGATCCCAAGTTGCAACGTTCAAGTCGCTCGCATCATTCAATTTTAACAACAGTACACCCTCGTCTGGTGCTCAGAACGTCGGTTTATCAAGGTAAAGATGTCACGATGTCATGTAGAATCTGTTCCACTATTAATTATGTTCATTTTGTCTTATTACTCAAACTATATAATATCGACTATTTATGCACTTTCTACCTATTGACAATACATATGTGTTATTACTAATACAATAGATGTATTATTAATATATATTTCAAACTAATGTTACTAATCAATATTATGCAGACCAAATACTAATTTAATATTGCTTATTTTGGTCTTCTCATATTTGCGTTCTATGAATGAATATTAGAGCAGCGTGTATGTGATTTCAGGAATTTCGCTGTTGGACCTGATAAACACAATATTTTACTCTCCTTTCTTCGCACCTAGCATTTTTTGTATATGTACACATGTGTATATGCATGCACAAATCATTTTTTTGTACATTTCTTAATCCTTTATACATATTGTGGCTAACATATCGGTTGTATATTAATTGGTTAATTTTTTATTTCATCATTCAAATATTACTTTGGCTAAAAGACAAAAGCCACATATGTACATATATATTACAATAATAATATTTATACATATTACTTTACTTTTCCTTTTCTTCTACATTTTGCTGCATGATATATTCTTTTTGTATCATTTGTTATGTTATCATTTTTGTCCCTGGATTAAACATCTGCGATAACAACTGGCTATTCTACTGAATAGGTAAATAGCAAACTATCAACAAAATATTAATGCTACCGTCATTAGTTATTTAAGCTTATACATGAAATTTCTTATATGCAATAAATGCTAATTGATATGCAGGAACGCGTCAATACGTTCGCATATCTTATCAACGGCTTCCCTACAAAAGGCATTGGGAAGTCCTAGTCCAGGAACGAATAAGAAAAAAGATTCAAAACGAAGAAGCTCGCGAAAAAGTGATTCGGCTGCTTCCACAAAAAGTGATCAACCGACCAGTCAGTGGTACACCACGACCGAAGTATCGCATAGTACATCAACTCCTATTACTCCATTGATATCCAGTTATCCTAGTACACCGATATTCGAACTTCGTCAGGAGGTAATTTATAAGTTTCATCTTCTAGCGTGTCGTGATGGGATTCAGACTTGTTTAATTATATTTACTATATCAGCCATCATAACTAATATTTGTGACTACTTATTTCGATACTTACTCTAGACAAACTATGTATATCATTAATAGTCTGTTGATGAAGGTATATTAGTGAATATACCATTGAATTGGTCCCATTACTACTAACATGCATGACATTGACAAAATAATGCAAAAGACTAATAAATAATACATTATTGTGCAGCTAACGCCAAAGCGTCCTCTAAGATCAGAGGTAGAAAAGGAAAGACGAATAAGCAATCGCTTATCTGGGCAATCTCAACACTATTTGAGAAATGTAAACAATGGAATGGATTCAAGTAGTTTAGGAAAAGGGAACAGGGACAGTATCGGTACAACAGACAGTACAGCATCTGAAGACGATCCACCGCCCCCTTTACCCATAAAAACACGCGAAGCTGATTATTGCAATCTTCCAGAGGAATCACCTGTTGCCCATTGCGGGACAGGTAGTTTGAACAATTTAAATCGACCTTTAGGTAATTGGTCGAAAAACAAGCTTCCAACACCTACAGATGATCTTGACGTTCAAACAAAACCACCTACACCGCCGCCAAAACCAAAAAGACCACCATACAGCTTAAACAAACTTATGCTTCCTTCTGGCGATGTAGACAATTTCAGTCAAGATCCGTCCGTAACTTGACCCAGATTACTTGACGATCACTCATCTTGCCAGTGTACTGACAATTCCGTATAATAATGTATTTATACAAACCTTAGTCTTGTAGTGCGAAAGTAGAAGTTACCATTTTACAATATTCTTTTCCGTACCTTCGTTTCCTACATAAATAAGGATATATCTATTAACGCTGTAACACCAGCGAATCATGTAGGATCTTAATATCTTCACGCATACATGAATATCAATTAACCTAAAACTGTGGTAATATCATACATGTTTGCCTTTATTCCATCCAATTGTGAAACTTTCGAACAAACTATATACATCACTAATAGACTGGTGACAAAGGTATAATAATTGTATATGGAAGCATGGTTATATCGCAAAGGTTTTGAACGATATTTTATAAGTATATTTACAAAATAGGCTTGAGATTTCCTCATATTTCCAAATAACCATTTACGTACTACGCGTATTTAAAGAGCTAATGCCATTGACATCAAAGTCTTTCATTAGTAAAAGACTTTTTATCGTGAAACACGAACATGAAGTATGCATAATATACTAATTAGAAGCGGATATTACAATTTTTACTACGTATTTTTATAGATTTTGATATTAGGCTTTTACAGTGTTTTCTATATAATGACACAACTTTTGAACAAATTTTACTGTTACCGTTAGTAATCTTTTTTACGGATTTTCTATTGACGAATAATTCAGAAAGATATTTTTTACTGAAAATACATTTTGACATCTATTTCTTCTTGATGCTCAATTTTGTACAAAAAATTACTTTTTTCCTTTTTTTTTTACGAAATTAATGTTATCGACACGTAGTTACTACCTAAGCATTACCAATCTATTGTGATTTAGTAAAGTAAGATTAAGAATTCGTTTTATATACCAGTTGGCAAGATATCCATAGTCTTGTAAATGTTAAATTATTTAAGACAATGTGACATAATTTTATACAGTTCTGAGATATAAAAAAAAAAACAGTGTGTTATCATTTTCATATAGACAACAGATATACGATTAAATTTATATGTTTATTTATTGTATGATACCGTGACACATTATTATAAATGGAGAAATTCTAATACGGTTTGACAAAATTATATGAATTTGTTATAAAGCACTACATCGCTTAATAGAACTAATCTTTTCACAAAAGCAATTGCACTTTCAATTATAAAATATGTGACATTTTCGACCGCAATTATCACGCGAGTCTCATACCAAAGAGATTAGTGCTTTATTTATTTACTTTGTTAGCAAGTTGTATGTATGATTTAAGAAAGGTTATATACGTATTATCTGCTTAAAACAAAAACAATAAATGTATTCAATAGTTTTTTCCTTAATCGATCACGAGCGGAAAGTTACATATTATAATTGTAGCATATAGTTTTAATTCGTTTCTTGAAATTAATCATTAATGGCAAGAAAAATATTGATAACATACATTTAATGTGCCATTCGATTTTTTTTATTGTTTATAGTAATTGAGTTTAATATAATTTAGGGACCAATGTAACAACGTTTTGTAACAAAATTAAAATTTATTTACTGTTATTATAATACTATAAAATGTGTTTACTGTTACACTTTTCTTAAAAATAATTTTAAACGTCAAAGATGAACAAATTAATCGTAAAGTTGTAAACAAAACCATAATTGAATCGGTAACACTCTTGATTATAAAGAATTGCTTCCCAGCCGATTAAGATTTAACAAATATGCTTATGATACTTTGCATTTATCATCTATCGTATTAGCCTCTTTATTAGTAGTTGTTTTGCTGTTATTAGTTGAGTTTGATTGTTTTGTACTATTTGTGCTCTGTGGAATATCTGTAGACTGCTTGTTTAAAGATCAAAGAAATTTATTAAGTTAGATGTTATAATTCAGAAATATTATTATATGGTATAATAGTACAGAAAATCATTTACCTCTGATGTTTCACTTTTTTGGAAGATTTCTTTTGATCTCATATTTTGTTGTTCAGCCCATGGCCATGACTGTGAACTCTGTAGAAAATATTGAAAGCGTTATCACTATATTAGTTTTCATTCACTTAAAAATGCAATTAACACGTTAAATGCCGAACTTGTCCCTTCGTACTATGGCTGATTAAAAAAAAAAAAAAAACTGAAAAATCGACGACGTTGAGTAGTGCTCGTTGGAGAGTCTACATAATTAAGATTTAGAATAGTCTCACCTAAACAACTAAACATTATTTGTAATATCTGCAAAGGAAATCCCCCATATTTCTTTAGATTGGTTTAATAAATTACATCAAGTTTTTGTTGAAATATTGAATTTTTTATTTATTAATTTTGGTTCCCCAAAGACTGATATTACTTGAAGAAAATGTTCAGCCCTGGTACACAGGAACCGCCGCGACATTAAATGTGTTTTAATCATACCGAATTTTTGTTCAAATTCGGATAATATGGTTGACGAGGAGGTAGTGGTGGAGCACTAGGGACCTACAAAAAAGAATAATTTAAATTATTTCTTAACTCATTTGTAACTATAGAATCACAAGATACGATACCATAGGTGGTGGAGTGTTGTAGTAAGCTGGTGGTGAAGTGTTGTGGTAAGTTGGTGGTCGCACATTGTTAGTTTGTATAAGCGGAAGCTATTATGAAAAAAGAATCAAGAATCATATATATAATTTAGAAAATTAATTAAAACAACACAAATATATATTTATTTTTTAGACATATTTTACTACCGGGTATTGGTTTTGCTGATACTGGTTTGAGTTTGGTAGATTTGTATTTGTTTGTACCTGGAATTTCTAAGAAAAAGATATTAATTGTACAAATAATGAAATGAATGTTATTACTTTGCATGTAATAAAATAAAATGTGCACTTTATACTTATTTGTATTTTTTTCTATATTCTTTATACTAACATTTCGGCAACAGAAGGTGAAATGATGAAGTTCATTACATCTCTGACATTTAAATCCCCAAGCAGGACAAGATTTGATAGAATGCTTCTGTTCACATCTCCAACAGTTTCTTTTATGTTCCGGATTATATGACTGCTGATTTTGTGTGGTCATTTTTTTTGTATTATGATTATTACCACTACTACTTGCAACAGCTTCAACAGTTTTAGCACTAGTAGTGTCCTTCTTATTAGTTTGAGCTTTTTCTTGAAGAGACATTTTGTGTTCATTGTGAATTGCTATTAGTTTTGGCAAGTCAAGGTTTGTTGTTTCAAAAAGCTTTTTTCTAAGATTTTTATCTTTGAAACCAGCAATTATTTTGTCTCTGATTAAACTGTTTTTCATATTTCCGAAGTTACAAGTTGCTGCCTTTTGCTAAACAGAGGAATAAAATGATAAAATAACCCGTTAATTTAAGAAAAATATATGTAAATTTCAAAAGTGACTCACTTTTAAATCCTCAATATAATCCTCGATAGATTCTTGTGGTTTCCAAACTCTGGTGAAGAAGTTATATCGTTCTATCACTTCATTTTTAGGGGGATTAAAGTAGTTACTAAGTTTATTTAATAATACATCTACTCTATCTCTCTCTGTTGAGTTCTTTGGAAAAATTTTTTCTATAGCATCTTGACCAACTTTTCCTATGTGAGATCTCAAGAGGTAAGCTTGTATGTCCCCAGACTTTTTTGCATAATCACTCGCTTTCAGATATATAACAAAATCTTTTCTCCATCTATCCCAATTTTGAACCATATCACCATCTCCAGACAAAGGATCCGGTGGCCGCACGTATGAATCCATTTTCGCAATAATTTTCTGCAACAACACTGAAAAATTTTAATTCAATATTTATTCTTTCTCCACTTGTTGCATAATTATACTGTGCCTCCACATTTTTTATCCAAAAACATTTTTGTAAACGACATTTTCAATACGTCAGAGACAAAAGATGGTACGACATGTTATGAACAAAGAAGTTGATCTTTCCGTATCACCTTTCCGTTAAACGCGCACTTTTACGAGAACACTTTTTGAATATTATGCGTTGATTTTAATTAAATTGCGAGAGATTTATTTCCTAAATTATAGATTAATACATACGTTGCTCATACAATCAATAGCAAAGACTGAAAGATTATCGATGATAATGGAAACTTCAAATCGATTGCTGACTGTTAGATATTACGCTTGTGGGAATTCCCCACCCGAGGTATCACAGAATCATATATGTATAAAATACAACACATTCATACTTTCAACTGTGGTTGTGTAATTATTATCGTGACATAATACTACACGAGATAAATTCAGGAATCCAGGAAACAATTTAATTTTAGTTCTAAATAAGTGTCCTCAGTTTAGCATGAAAAAAGTTGTATATAAACAAAACCACATAGCCCAACAGAAATCGACAGAGGGTTATTCCCCGAATAAAATCTATATAAATTATATCTATGGATAAATAGGTACAATAGTTGTCTTTGTGTGTACGTTTCATTCTTTCGATTTTATAATAAAGACTTTGAACTTATCAGTAACGATATCTCTGAGTCACAAGCGATCATAATGTATGACAAGGACAATCAGTCTGCCACGTTTTGTTTATTTACATTTCTTATATCCTTATTCTTAACGTATATAGGTTCTATTCGAAATTTGATGAATTAGGGGTCAGGAAATTAGTAACTTAGTAAACATATTGTATAAAATGTATAAATCATAATTGATAGCGTTGTTCAATAGCGTACATTTTAATTTGCAACGTTGGTAGCGTCATCTAGTCATTTCTAGTAAGTCTCATTCATTTTCGTCCTGTAAAGTTATATCGATAGAAATAAACAAACAAATATTTGAATAATTTAAATATTCAAATTTTCATTTACATATATACAAACATACCCTCGCGAA
This sequence comes from Hylaeus volcanicus, assembly GCF_026283585.1. Classification (NCBI taxonomy): domain Eukaryota; kingdom Metazoa; phylum Arthropoda; class Insecta; order Hymenoptera; family Colletidae; genus Hylaeus; species Hylaeus volcanicus. The sequence goes on from NC_071979.1 coordinate 27,471,126, forward strand.
TTTATGGGGTGAAAACTACTAGCGCCACTCAGCGGTAAAAACCCTGAACTAATTTTTTGATGTTTAGCCAGCGCCCTCGGCGGGAAGACGCCCAAGTTTATAGTAAAATTAGTTCTCATTCACTCTGTTAGATTGCGCCACTAACTTCAACTTATCGACACTGTAGGTTATTTACACAATCTATTTCATTTTATACAATTTTGAGTGCAGAATTAAGTAGTATGTATTGTGATATAAAAATTTAGCTAGGAAGACGTTTTTCGATTCATTTTTCTTCCAACGAAGTTGCGAATAAAGTGATGGCGACATCTGGCAGTAAAAATCGAGAACTACTTTCCGATAAACTTGGACGTTATTGCCGTAGATGTCGCGGTATCCTTTATTTAGTGGCGTCATCTACCGTTAAAAGAAAGAACTATTTCTCGACAAACTTGGGCGTTTTCTCCATAGAGGTGCTGACCACACATCGAAAAATTAGAACGATACTTTTATCGCTAGATACGTTATTGTTACTTTTGAAGAAGTCTTTCTATATTGAATAATAATCAAAGTCCAAGTAGTAAAGTACAGTAAAGTAGTATCAAAGATTGTTACAGATAAAGTTTTTTCATAGTACTAATCTAATGGAATAATTGTTAGTGCAATTTATCCAAGTTTATCCACTTGATAGATTAAAATAATCTAAAGGGAAAGGGAATTGGTGATTCCTTCTAACTGAGCACGTGTAATTGGTGTTTATTATATGATTAGAAAATAGTACATTTTCACCGTTTTTATTTTTTTTTATGACGTAATAACAAAATTAAAGGAATACATAGCTACAAATGTGCTGAGTCGATTATTATTAGTAATACTTTTTTTTATATTTGTTTTCTCTTTGCTTGCGAGTGTTTTAAGTTTAAAAATATTTATTTATATCAATATATTATTTGCTGATACATTTTGTCTCCAAGTGGTTAGGTTTTTTACATCGTGAGCACTCTTTTCCTTGTGCAGGGCATAGAGATATGATATGGTCTGTGCCGCATCTAGAGCAATTTCTCACCATAGGAGCTTGACACTTCCACGAATAGTGATTATTTTTGCCACACTTTGTGCATGCATATCCAAAAGCAGGGCATTCTATTTGCTTATGCCCAGTTCCACATTTGGAACAATTGTCAACAAATTTTACATTAGTTTTGCACTTCTCCGTAAAATGATTGAACTTCTTACAGTTGTTGCATTGGCTTCCATGCGCAGGACATTTATTGCGTGTATGTTGCAGTCCGCATCTGACACATACGCTTAAACTGTTATTTATGAGACGTTTTTTAGTAAAGGTTTGCTCAGGATTAGTTTTTTTGTCCTTTTGATTTGTGAATTTTTGTAAAGATATGCATTCAGAAATAATTTCGCTCAAATTCAAAGACTGTAAAAATGTTTCAAAATCTTTATCGGATTTCAGTCTCATAATATCGTTGATAATCTTTTGTTTAACAATATCTTGAGCATCGCTGTGATTGCTTGCTTTAGCAATTTCCTATAACATCATAAATATTTATTATTTTCAATAAATCAGATTTTAAAGTATACCATTACAAGTTCAACTCGAAGATATAAAAGAAATATTTAATGAAGTATGGACTTTCTGGCTTTGTTACTTTCTATAAAAAAACTGTAATAATGTTGCTTATAAAGAAATTCTTGTAAATCCTCAGTACCATTAAATTATTGACATAGTCAGTGATGTTCCCTTTATATTGTATTTCCTTAGTTCCAAAAATGAAATACAAATCCAATTTTTTAAGCAGAGCATCGAAATTTTCTTTATCTAAAGATGTATCCAAAGATACTTTTTTGTAAGCTTCTTGCCCTATGGGACCAATAAACATCAAAAGAAACGTTCCCCATCTATTTTTGTACGATTCTGTGGGATCTTCCACTTTCATAAATTCTATGAAATCACTCCTCCAGGTACACCAATTCTTATCCAAATTGCCATTTGCTTTTAGTGGTGCTGGTGGTTGCGCTTTGTTTGGCACTTTTTCACCTTAAATATTTCACTTCAATAATTTATACTATCGGTTAAAAAAATGTTATACATACGAAAGAAAAAAACAGAAATATTACCCATATTTATTATTTTACGTAAAATTTACGTCATGCGTTTGAGCTATATATATCTATATAAATAAAAAATTACGTTACTATTGTTCTGTAGCACAGTTTAGAATTCATTCATTCAATTGTTTTTTATACTTTCTCTTGTCTGGCGGCGGAACCACCGATGGCAAATCCCGTCGCGAACACGTTAAACAGATAAATGAGTATACTCGTTATGTTCTTATCATGTGATTCGATAAAACACTATATAAATTGAAGGAAAAATCCTGAAAAAAAAAAAAAGTTCTGAAGAGGAAATGTCCAATGTTTACTTATGCTCGATAACTTGCCAACACTTTCCTTTGTTAGAAGGACCAACTGTAGAACCAGCCATGTGTACACTCATACTGTTTCTTATCTATCCTATATTTTCTGGTTTCGAGTGATTAAGCACTAAGGAAGTGAGACGTAGAAATGATATTTATTGTTTTTATCATTTAGCGATAAATACTGATATTACTGGAATAGAGAATGATTTCTTTTGTTAGGTGGCAACCTAATTATTTAATTTTATGTCGATCCTGCAATTAAAACGTCTATTTTCTTTTTATTCCATTATATTCGTACAAGTAAATTTTAATACAAAAAGCTGCATTTGTAGAACAAAGAAGCGTTTTTGTCTCCACGGATTCAAAGATTTGTCACTATTTTAGGGATGTTAGATCAGTTCATTCTATACGAACTTACTAGAATTCTGCGTTCTTAGGTTGGCAACAGAACCATGTTGGTAAACAGTTTCGCATGTCATCCGACCATCATTCGTGAGAAGATTACCATGAGCGAAGTATGCCCAACCGAAAATTGGAGAATTTCGTTAGGAACGCGTAACAATGTGTTGCATACCACGATTCCGTATGTTCCTATATTAGTAGAAAATATTCCTATACACCTCTCTTTCGAGGACCACGAAGAAAATGGTATCAAAACGATACAAACGATGGGGGAACTCGTCCCGAAGACTGAGGCCTATGCTACACTTTTGTCTTTAACGCCAGGAAATAAATCAGAATTTCCTATCAGTTTCAAGCACTTGCATATCAATGATTTGTACATTCAGAATCCAGATAACACACGTTGCGCTATTTGGGTACAAGTTATTCTCAAGAATTATGTTACTTTGTAGAAATTGCAAGAGTAAAAATATAAATCTAATATTATTTTTTAATGACATCACTGATCAACTTTATATTGGGTACTAGGACAAGCATACAGTCTTTAAAGTCTATGGAAAGTTAGAGACTGCAGAATCAGAAACCGTATTAGAAGTTACTCACTTGGTACCAGTACGTGATATCATTGGAACATTGAATACAATGACTGCGCTAGCCACGATCGCACGCTCGGAATGTCGATGGTAAGATGTTATAACTATTTAAAGCGCGAAATTAAGTGTCCCTGTTTTATTTTAGGTATTACCGTACAGAAGGACAAAATAATATGCTGCAATCTCAATGGGATAAAATGAAAGAGCAAAAGAAACGTTTAGTGAATGTAAAAACTTCATAAAATAGTATATTCTTCTAAAAATACTAGAGTTACAACTAGCAATTTAACAATTATATTTTTGTATGTAGCATAAATATAGAATGTATAATAAAATATATGATTTATAATCCAACTTTAACGTGTATATATGTATGAGAATGTTATAATATTCAATTTCAAGTAACATTTTTTAATGTATCACTTTCTACGGTACCGTAATTTGTTCCTGCATTGCGAAGCAAAATGTCCCCGTGCGTCACAACTGGTGCAAATACTATGGTTTGCTGGACAAACCGATCTATTTTTAGAATGACTTAAACCACAAAAGCGACACATTAAAACTTGAGAGCTTTCACATGCCCAAGAGAAATGACTTATTTTATGACACTTTGTGCAAGTTTCACCATAAGCAGGACATTGTCCATTGAAATGACTACCTTTGCAATATCTACACTTCAGATTGAAAACCATTGGACACCTATTACTAAAATGATTCCATTCTTTACATTTTGGACATTGTTTTCCTGATGCTGGACATCTATTTGAACCATGTTTGTTCCCACATCTATAACATTTTATCGCCATACCATTGTCATCGTACAAGTTCCAGATAAATGCAATTTCTTTAAATGTTAAATTTTTGAAATTAGATGAAAATGTGAATGTTGGCAGTACAGTTTTAGCATTGGTTTCAAATTGTTGTTTATTAATTTCCGTCAAAATTTTTAATTTTATCAACTCTTCTCCATTTTTAATATTTTTTAGCTTGACCATGAACTGAAAAATAAGATCGAGTACGATTGCTTGTACAACGAAATATGGAAATTTAAAAACCTACCTGCAAGTCATCAATGTATTCATAACTACTTTCGTGTGGCTGCTTTTTTCTTCCCGAAAACACCCGGTAGTCATCGAATTTTTCAATTAATACATCTATGTTCTCTTTTTCGTCTGCACGATTGAACACAAATGTTTTATAAATATCTTGGCCAATCGGGCCCATCAAGTTCAACAACCTGTTTCCCCATCTATTTTTATCAGAACCGTCGTCGTTAATTGACTTTTTAAACTCCAGGAATTTGAGTTTCCACGAGGACCACGTTGCGAAAAATTCACCTTCTGTCATGAACGGCTGAGGTGGGGGAATCGTTTGCAATTTTGTCGAAAAATCAGTCGGAACATTGTTCTCTGTTTTTGTTTTCGCACTATTCGAGTTACCTATAAAAAAGAAAATTTTACTCGTTGCTTTTATTCGTTGCTAAAACAAATATTTACCCATTCTTATCGAATAACTTTTCAAGTATGTTTTCGTATGATTTTTAACTTTAACACTATCGTACTCGTTAGTAATCTATAGTTACCAATGGAGGGATCCCTTACCAGAAAACAGTGCATGAAACCTCCATCTCTTAACGTAATTTTTCATCCTAAATGGTTTACAATGATAACATAATGTTGACCGTGTTTGCATAAATAACATTAAATTTAGCAAACGCAAAATTACATAGGATATTTAATTGCAAGACAATTGAAAATAACTCAATATTACTGTCGATTGATTATCATTGAGAATTCACCATTTCATTCGAAGTCACCAAACTTCAGAACTAACTGTAAGAATAGTTTTATATATATATCTCCAATCTCCATATACGAATTCATCTTTGAATAAAATTAAGTCGATATCATTTATTTAACGCTGGAAAATATTTCCAAAAATATTTTCGATAGTTTTTACCCATCTTAATTACATTTTTAAATTATAATATGATACACAACAGATTAACATATCTGTTAGGAAGTAAGATGACGAATATTAAAATCGTGATATTACAATAATTATAGATTATATATTACAACATCAGTAGTAACACGATGATAACGTTTCCAAAGATAAAGAGAAGTTATCACTTATCAGTCAAGCAATCTGCATCCCGCGTTGCATGAGTGTACGGAGGGTTGCCATGCGTCAGGCGTCTCCGTGGCAACACCACTCAAATTACACTCGTTTGCTTTGTCATCGAATAGAATGGTTTAATTTAAGTTTCACGGCTCGACATTCCTATAGAATTCGTCGACAAATATAGTTTCGGTGTCGCAAACTCAGCATACGTTCCGAAAACGGGACTGTGAAAAATTTCATAAGCGAAACCAGAGCTCGATGGGCTCAAATGAAGATCTGCCTCTTTGAACAAAATGTAGAGTAAGTTCTCTACACAGGTTTTTCTTTTGACATAAGTTGACATATTTTCTTTCTAATGCATTGTTTCTCTCCTTTTTTTTTTTCGAATTTCCTAATTGTTTGTGTAGTATATCCAATACTCAAAGAATAAAGAGTCAAACAAGAACACGAATCTTGGGTTCTCTGATATTTTCCACCGCTCTGAATTGTTGCAAGGGCCATGTGGAAGGAGAAAAAAGGTGGTGGACGGTAAATAGAATGGTCGAGTGAAACTCGATTGGATTCCAAGACCAGAAAGCTCTGGGAGGACCAGACCGCCACATGGATACTAATTACAGAGCAAACATCAGCAAGTGGCTGCCGCCTCCTGGTGGCATCCTGGTGAAATGGTTCGCAGAGTCCTCGACGCTTAACGAGAGAATGGGCAACCTCGTGGAACGCATAGCCTTAATCATCCAGGACATTACAGACGCACAGGCTTGTGATCTCGAGGTGCGAAACTAATTTCCCACGGCCAAGTTCGCGGCACGGTTTAGTTTCTCATTATCACCTGCTCGGATCTGCGAATACTCGATTGTTTAAATTAGCGCGCTTCAAGCGCCGCTGGCTTGTCTGTGGATTATTATACTTTCCTGAATTACTAGATCGGGGACAAAAGAATCATTTTTAATTTTCTTCGCTTCAACGAAAGATAAAAGATACATTAGTAGATTTAATTGAATCAACGATTTAGAAACGCGTTAAGTTTAGATTCTTCGTAAGTTCGTAGGCTATTAATTAAGGTAGTTGAGTTTGAAATGTTACTAGTTGCGCCGCGAGAAGTTTGTACTTGAGTGCAAGGCGGGTCCCAGTCGCCCAGGGGCATAAGGTTATAATTAGTTTAACGTTAGGTTTAGATCCTTTGCAGACTTATCAGTTGATCTACTTCTAGGTATTCTACGAACCAATTTGTCCTCGGTATCATGCGGAGGACCATAAATGTTATAGTTGTGCACGAAAGGTTTTGCACATTACTGCAAGGCGGGTTCCATTCGTGCAGGGGCACAGCGCTATAGTTAATGTAACATTATAATAAATTTCTTGTGTTGCTTGCGTGACGAATGTAGGGGTACAAAGGTGTCGCAAAGGACCTGGAGGAAGTGACCAAACAGTACACGTCGGTCTGCTCGGTTACCCTCAGCAAGCATCCGATATACAAGTACAAGATGCGCCATTTTCTGACTGCGTTGAAGCGAAAGGTGAACGTGCTGGCCAGATTCACTCGCAATCTAATCACAGAGATCGTCGATTGCAAGAGCGAGGAGCTGCTCAGAGTCATCTTCAGGTGAAGTAAACCACAATCTCCTAGATCATAGTGTAACTAATTAGATAACGAGTCTAATTTCTTAATAGCCTAGGCCTCTTAAAGTCTTACATCGAAAACAACCCACCTCCTGAAGCATAATCTTCCATTTCAACTCGGTATCGTGCTGATTGCAGACTAGTCAACATTTACAACGACATTCTGGACATGGACATCGACGTCTCAGATCCATCAACAACCGTGTTCCATAACGACAGTCCTTACATGCTGGAACCACTGAAGAAGATGTCCGTCACGCGAATATTGCAGGTAGCTAGCCTAAACAAATTTATGTTCGTTAAGATACGATAATTCTATAATCGTAATTAGGCAGGAACCATCCATATCTTTTTAGACGTAGGTTACAATTATTTTTGAACGTAGACAGCCCAGATCGTAGTTTCTTAAAAACGCGCAGAAGCCCGCGGACCATCCTCGCGAAAGTCTAACTTTTTAATTCAACCTACTCCCCGAGATGTGTCCATTTGCAGATTAAAATGAAACAGTCAGCGCAACACCGAACCCCTGTGTATTGAATCTGAATTGTCGCAATATCTTGCTCATCGCCAGATAGTCGCGACTTTCTTGACAAGTTGGAACAGGAAAGAAAAGAAATAAACGATATGGTTCAGCCTGTTAAGGAGGAACCTCGTACGAACTTAAGAAAGAGCAAAATTTCGTTAATTCCTCAAGATCGAACCACGGATGCGATTGTTTCAGATTCTGGCGAAAAATAGAGCGGAGGAGTCCTGTCACGAGCTAATCGATTGCCTCCTAGCGAATTACGAGCCTCGCGAAAAAGATGATCCTGGCGAGGCTGGTGACGGGGAGGCTTCAGAGAATTCCAGCGTCGAGATCTATCGGTTGGTCCTCGGTTTAAGTCCCCGTCGATCCTCTTTTTTTTTTCTCTCTTTTTTTTTTTTTAAACGGAACTCTGTTCTCGACGGTATTGTTCTTGGCTCACCACCGTTCGTGTTTTACGAAGAATTGATTCGCAGAGCCCTCACGAGACACTTAACGCCGCCAGTCGAGAGCGCCTCGTCGAGGGTCGAGATGGAGATGTCGAACGTCGAAAGCATCCAGACTCTGGTCAACACTCAGAACGAGCAAGTCCTCAGGCTTTTAAGCGTCGTGCAGGACGTTTCGCCGCGGCTGTTGGGCAACGACGCGCTGAGGACCGTCAAAGATGGCGGTAAAATTGACCTAATTGTTTCATGGGCATCGAATAATCACTTATTATTTAGAATCCTCTGGCGCGGGCCTCGTTAAGGAATCTTTAATCGTTATGGATTTATTTGGAATTTTAACGAATTTTAACCAATAAGATTCGTTTCCCGATGATTCATCTTTGAGAGCGTCTAAGCTTCCAGATTTAAGGCTTTCTATTTTTCATCGCTAACTCAAAGTTTCTTAATTAATTCACGAGAATATGCACGCTCGCGTTAGGCAAGACGAAACTAAGGAGCAGCGCGATGAAGAAGGTGAAGAATTACTACCAAGAGGTTGCCTGGGGCGCGTTGTCCGGCATCTTGGACCACGTGATCCTTTGGTGGTCCCCGGAAGCACTGGCCACTCATCACAGCCACGGGGCGCAGCATCTAAAGGATTGGCTCAGTCAATTCGTTCAAAGAAACCCTGGTAAAGTATTAAAACGAAGTATTTAAGTAAAGTGATTTTAATTTAAAATAATCCTCAGTCCCTCCAACCGTGAGACCAGCGCTGCAAAATCTCTGCGACGCTCTAGGCTACCATGCCACGATCACAGCCTGGGACCAGCTCTTCAGGTTGGCTTACACTTCGGCGTTTCGGTGCCGGTCGGGGGCTTCGTCCTCAGAGGTCAGTTGCGTTTCAGACGCACAAGTAAAACCGCGAATCGCTACGTCGTCCAGAAATGGCTGACAGGACTTTTCATTATAGAACAAAAAAGAATTAATTTCAAATATAGAAATGAAAATAACTGAAAATAAATCCGGTAGCCAACTTGTTAAAGGGAAACCCAATTTCTTCGGTACAATGTTCCCAATCGCTGTAGAACCTATGGAGCCACAGTTCCTTAGCCAGTTTCGCCGGAACGTAAACGATAATTAGATCCAATTTGCAGGGTAGCGACACTGGCCAGAAATTCGCGGAGTTGTTCCAGCTGTTGGTCAGGCTGAGCAACGAGTGCGAGGCAGGTGGCGAGTGGGTGATAGGCGCACCGTTGATGGAGTTGCCTCTGTCGGAACAGATTGTGGTTCTCCATCGTTTGGACCACTCGGTGCACACGGTGAGGCTGTGGATCTTGCAAGAGGCGAAGATCATTGCTCATACGTGGGAGCTGGACGTGTTCTTCCTCCTGGTCAAGGGTGACATCGTCAACTGCCTCGAGGAGCTATCCTATTTAAAGGTGCGGTGTTCATCCTCCTTCCATTAACTCGTTTACACTATACTATAGAGGTACAATAGCGAAAAAATATTAATAATAATATTAGTTTTTCCCAAAAATTCATGCCACTTATACTTTTGCTACTCGAATTAATATGTGAAACATACTCTTAAGTGTTGTACAAAAAGGTAGTCTCTGAACATTTCTGTAATTTTTTTTTTATTACATATTGACACAGTTTTCGGCATGCACTTATGGGATGGCCTAATAAAATACTGTACTATAGAGTCGCTTGTATCACAGCGTGTGTATTTCAGTTAGCTGACCACACGAATGCGCTGTCCGCGGACTCCGTCAGCGTTCAAGTGTACGTCTGCGGGAAAATGAGAGGAAAAATTGTGTCCGAGGTCAACGCTAACGTAGATCTCCTGCGGGTACGTAACGATTATTGAAACTTTCAAGCTGTACTCTTTCCAAAGTGGAATATATCTTTTACAGAAGTGTTCCACGCAGTGTACAACGATTCTCGCGAAAATCTGTCGCGTGGTCAGTCTGGCGAACCTGCACATGTGCTTTCCACGGTCGAGCTACTGGAGGAAAGGAAGCGACGTTGCTCCAATCGCCGCCAGTCTCTACGTGGAAGTCTATTTCGGTATGGGAATCTCATGTAACACGTTAATCGCCATAACAACACGCCTGACAAAATTATACGAAATAAACTTAAATAAAATTCGCGAGTTTCATAAATACCACGATAAACGTTTCGTTATGTAGTCTTCGATGGTCTAAATAATATTTAATCCTAGCAGTTCTAACGAATCTTTTCACTAAGAACGCGTTCCTTAGAAAAAGTGCTGCTCCCGGTGCTGGAAGTCATCGAGGATCACGAGACATCCAACATGATCTTGAGAATCATGTGCGAAGCTTGGCTCGATTACATATATCTGCATCGAATTAAATTCAGGTGAACCTCTTGTTAATTTCCCCTGTTTTACTTAACCGATTTGGTTAGGAGTCGTTCGTTAATAACGTAATGCAGTCGTACTAATTCAAGCTGCGACTGAATATCTTTGCAACAATAATTCACGTAGTAATTCTATATGTAACTCTCTTCAACTTTGAGTACCACTGCCAATCATCCCTCGCATCCATTTTCCATTAATTTTTCCAGCAAGTACGGAGCACTCCAGTTGCTAACAGACTTCGCCTACGTGTCGCAGTGGGTGACGAGCTGCACGATAATCTCTCAAGACGTACGAAATCGTCTCCTGAAGAACGAAGTCCTGCGACGCTGCGAGGGCGTGGGACGCCTGCTGCTGCGACACCCTGGCGAGGCTATTTCTATGCGCAAACGATTGAGTAAGGGAACAACGGGACTGGGAGGGAACGGCACGGAAGCTCGAGGAGTGATTCGTGTTTTAATTCATATTTCCAGCCAGGAGAACCAACGAGCGTGGCTCGCCCGAATCGCCTGGACTGGAACGCATGCCAGCGGAGATGTACGTTCCGAATCAGGAACAGTGGCTGGAGCTTCGCGCTTCCAGGAGATACATCTTTTGTTGCACGGAGTGAAGAGGAGGAGAAATATTGGCGAATACGATAAAAGAACCAACGGGGAAAGAAACTGCGTAAACGAGGAGCGACGGATGTCAGAGGGTGTTATTGTTTCGCGCGATATTTTAAATAGGATTCTTTTCAAACGCCACAAGTGTGTCTCGCGTGAATGGGTGGGGATGTGGCTTCAGGTAACTCTAAACCAGACTCGTTTCCATAAGATGACACACTTCAAACCCTCCAACCGAAGCCTAAGCCCAGTCCGTCTCGATCGCGACTCGCCGATGAAATCTGTAGAGGAAGGACGATATTAATAAACAACCTGTCAAAATTAGACGTTGCTCGCATTAGGCATTCTGTATCATCGGAACAAAATGTCCAAATATCCCAAAACTTCTGTCGACTCGAATGCACAGTCATAAATATTCGTACTCTCTGTGTCTATCGAAGACGTTCGTCTAAATTAAATGATAGGTTTGATGTTTCGAAATAAATGCTCGTTATAAACACATATACATGAAAGGTTCGTTCGTGTAAATATTTCGATATATTTGTATATGTTTATAACGAAACATTTGTTTGGGAATATCAAACTCGTCCTTTAATTTAGATAAATTTCTTTAATAAATGTAGAGGCTACGAATACTTACGAGACTGACTGCATGTGCTTTATTTCAAGTATCTACGACCATTAGTAAGAACGTTGAGGATCGCTGATGCGAATTCACCCGATTTACGTGGTTGGGAAGCCCAGCAAAGGGAGGAAGCCCCGTTCCGATCTTGCTGCGCGTATCACGTTACACACCCACATAGGCAAGATGAAAACGGACAACGTGAGACCAGCTGAACGTTGACCCCTGGCTTGGACAGTGACGTATTCGCGGTGGAACCTGCAACTCGTCGCTGCATGGAGCGATGAGACGATCGCGATTGGCGCACGTGCTTATTTTTATCGCGGATAGCTAATTAGAAGTTATCGAAAGTTTAGAAGGAATGAATCATTGATTGCTTGGTAGTAAAAAGTAGTTGAAAGTGTAAGCATGGAACGAGTGAAGGTCGTTTAGTGGAGTAACTGTGGTATTTTATTTTTGTGCTGGAATAAAATGAACGCGACGTAGGTTTAACTTATTGGATCCAGGAGCAATTGGAAGATCTATTAGATCCTCGCAGGGGCTGTCGATCGGGTCACCAGGTACGTGGATTATGCTTTCAACCAAACCATTATTGCTCAAACAATGTATGATTCGATTTATGTGTATACACGTATCTATATCTTTAACAAGTGAACATTTCTTCTTGGGGTTCCAAGAGGTTCTTCAAGTGCCTACAAATAAATGTAAGAACTTGAAAAAAAAAAAAGAAACATTTGAGGAGAAACAGATTCACGAACGTCTCTTTTCGGTTCTTTAAAGAGGATGCCACTTTCACGAAACTCTTAAGTAGACTCTATGTGGACCGTGAACTAAATAGAGAGTTCTTCTCCTTCCGCGGTATAATAGAAGCAGACCAATTAAGCACGATTAATTCACGATTATTGGAAAAAGCGTTATCCATTGTATCGAGTTCGTGTATCGCGTGTCGTTGGCGTATCGAGTTCGTTGCTCCAGTTTTGATCGGTCTTTATGCGCGGCCGTTCGCGACGAGGTGTCTGCCCGTCTAGGAACCGTCGATGATCTTTTGTAATCGTCCAAAGCTCCGTGTCTCCATCTAGCATCAGCTCTATAAAAAGAAAACGCCATAGAGGCGACTCTTGTTTCGTTCTAGGCCATCGATCTTGGATTCTTCTTATATAACGCGACCAGTCGACCGTCCGAGGCTGTGTAGGTGCTGCTGCAACGAACAGTCGCGGCAAAATCGCTATGGCGGCTCTTCGAGGCATTCGAGGGACCGAATAGCGATGGGATTCGAACGATCTCGAGGCTTCTTGAGTCATCGAGCGGTATAGGGAACTCTTTCGCGATAGGGAAAGTCGTATCGCGTTATCGATTATTAATTTTCAACGTTACCTCTTTCAACTTAACTCCTTGAGGGACGAACTTTAAATGGATTTCTGTTTCATTCTAATTGAATATTTTAATTGATGATCGATCGTAACTTAAAAATATATTGTTTCGTTTTAATACGGTTTGTTTTTTCATTCTAAAAGGTTTTGTGATCGTTAGTAATGGTGATTCGTTGTTGTTAATACAAGTCAATAGAGCAACGATACTATGTCGACGTGCTTCAACCCTCACAAAGTAGAGACAACACTGACACGTTGTGCTAAAGGCACGAGCAACTTGTTTTTGCAACAAGTATATCTTTTGTAGCAAACATAAAGGGTTGCCATTCGCGTTGAGCTCGCGCGGGACCGGAAGTTGCGTTTCGGCTCGGTACCTGCCGCTGTAAAGCGAGTCGAAACTGGTCGTGAATCTCGAAGCCTGGGACTGTTCGTGTAAACTAAAATTTATCATGTATATACAGCCACGAAGGAAGAAGAATAAATCTAAAGAAAAATCATCTTGTTTATCTACGCACCCTTGAAATCAATCGATCGTTTGGAGAGGAAGATACTCGATAGCGTCCAATATTTCATAGCTACCGGAGCACCTAAAAAATTTAAATATTCAATCAACACTTTGCGCGATCCTCTTCAAGTAAAGATACCTCCTGGGAAAGATCGTCAATGATGAAGCCAACTCAGGAAAACCACTTGGAATTATAATGAACGTTGTAACAACCATTTGGAATAATAAAACAAACGATTCTAAATAAAATTACAGAATTTAATTTCATAGATACACTCGCGCGCGGCCAGGGACGACGTCCTCGGCGATCGTCGGGCGACAATCGCCGATACGGTTGGACGATTGTTTCCTTCGTCCTTCCTGTTGCAGTCCAGTTTCGTCGTTCGAACGTGCATCATGTACGGGGGCAGACGTGCGACGGAAAGGACCTCCCTCACGAGGTCCTTCGATTCCCCTGATTACGTGGAATTCGTCGACCACTCGAGGACCAGGAAGTCGAGGATCAGGCAATTTCAATGCTGCGTCTGCGCCACCTTGATGTAAGTTTCGCTGGTTTTCGAGAGAAGGTACACGCGCGACGATTTATCTGTCGAACAGCTACTCCGATCAGCAATAATTTAAGTTACATAATTTTCTTGAAATTATAGCGACATTGCACTTTGACGTTTTAAAGTATTTTTTGTTGTTGTAATATGCATGTTGTAATATACTATAGGTATGCGATTATAAGAGGAAATTAAAATGTGTAAACATTATTAAAAGAAAGAATTGTATTTTTAAGAGTGTTTTAAAAAGAGTGCCTGCACCTGACTAATTTCTTTGAGTATTTGATTATAAATTATTTGCTCGAACGTAGGTACATTTGATCCACGTACTTATTAAGAATTTATATTTTGCTTCAAGGAAATATTGCGTGACGTTTATTTGGGATATTAGCGTGTCGAAGCGGACAGTTAAATAACGATTGTTGTAACGTGGCTTTTTACGTCTTCCAAGGTGCTCTAATCCGATTGCCTCTAGAACGTCGACAGCTTACACATCCTCGACGCATTAATAATCCGTGATCCGGAATTAACCGTGTTTATATAATTACACGAGGTGTGATTCGCTCTACGCGTGATCCAAGAAAAAGAGCCCAGTAAAACAAACAACACCCATAAATAGCAGCATCGACACACTTATCAGCGAAAGAAAATTCCTCTTCTGATGTAATTTTTATTCGAACCTTGTAAATCACTTTTTAAAATGTCGTCCTCTAATAAAGAAACAAAATTCAGTAATTTTTCAATACTCCACCGTGACAGCCTTTCTCTTGCCACTATATTTTTAATACGTTTTCTTATTAAAACTTTCCATTACGATTCTACCAAGCAGTACACACTCGACACTCGGTATAAACGAATAGTAACAAATTTGATTAATTTTTTTATTAGTATGTAATAATGAGTGGTTCAATCCGCGTCCTACATGCACGTAGATTTTCAACGCTCGCGTATCTGGAAAAATCATCGCGTATCCATTCCCCACCGTAAGCTGATACTTACGTAAATTCATCGCTCACCTCGACCACCGTCCAGCTTGTCGATCGTTTCAGTCTGGCCGCGGCAAGGAAGAAGAATGCCTTCCACGGAGACGACCTCGTTGACCAGCGACAAGCCGTCCAGGGTGTATTACGTTCGCGACGCGCATCCTTTTTATTCCCATCAGAGGAGACAGAGATTACGGCTGCGATGCCTCGCGTACACCGTCGCGACGTGAGTTTCCGCTCCTATCGCCTTCCTTCCAGACCATTTCGGGAGCTTCCGGTTGATATTGCACCGGGACGTCCACCGTCGTCTCACGTGTGCGCGATTTCGGTTTCTCCCTCGACATTTTCGATGAAATACTCGGAGATACGTGCCATTTACTCAGGTGTTGCATTTTTTTTAATACTTTTACGTTGGCGATTATTGAGGAAAAAGTTTTAGTCGGATTATCTTCGATCGAATACCCTGAAAAAATTTCAATTTATTCGGGTGTTGCATTTTTAATATTTCCGCGCGAATGAAGTCTTCGAAATAATATCGGAGAGGTTGTAGCAGTGTTTGAGAAAGTATTAATTCGGTCAAATAATTCATCATTCTCCGTACAGCTTCTCTACGTACTTTCATTTCTGTTTCCAACGAGTCGATCGCGCAAAGGTGAGTCAGGTTTCTGTTAAAGAAACGCTGGTTCGGATAAACTGAAGTCGCAGCGTAGGGGGTCACAGAGATCGGTACAATAACGAGTTCTCCAGCGGTTACTGTCTTGCGGTTTTGGTTGGTCACTGCCCTAAGGCGGTCCAGCACGCAACGAAATTGGAGAAGATTTGAGTCCAGCTCTGTTCGATTCACAGATAGTCGATGAGATCGCATTTCCCAGAGAAACTGTCGCGTTTTAATAAGAGAATTGTCTACGAGACCCTAATTTAACAAATTTCCTTTTTAAATTCAATTTTTGAACAATTCTTATTCAATGAATATTATAATTTCTACACGATTCTTCAATTAACCGATTCTAATAATTTTCCGTAGATATCGAGTAGCTCCTATTTGGCAAAATCGTAACAGAAAGTAATTGCGAAAGAAGACTTTCACGATGGAATACAGAAAAATTGAAAAATTTAGTGTCTTTATTTAACAGAATTATAATAAAAAATGACATCCAGCTATCATTGGATTATTATTTCTCAATCGGACATTTTAAGTGTATTCCTCGTTTCAAGGCACTCCTCGCTATAATCTGACGAGTATCGAGAACAACAGCTCGTCGTTTATTGTGTTTGCAGGGTAAAACGTCGTGTAACTCGTTTACGTGGAGCACGCCGCCGCGTAGAATGTTTTGCGCGTAGGTTGATTACGTGACGCCGACCTTGATTACACACGGTAATTGTACGGTGACAGAAGAGTTGCTCAACGTTACGACGATCCGAGTGACTGCTAAGATCCTTCATTAATTTGTAAAAGCAAACGAGATCATTGAAAAATGAACAAACTCCTTTTCCCTCCATACTATTCTTTAAAGTAATCCTTCGCATTCGAATACTCTGTAACGAATACATTGAGTTTAAATGTAGTTGAGTTTAAATGTACAGTTTAAATGTACAGTTTAAACTGTACATTTTAGTTTTATTTAAAAAAACATTTATCTGTTTTTAATTCATTCGAAATTCATTTTCTTCTAAATGGTTCTAAATTAATCCGTGTAATTACTGACGTATACGTGTGTCAAATTTCATATTATCTGCCTATATAATTACAAATATTTTTATAACTATACCGATTTATTATTATTTACCCTAGAGCACGTCCTTACTTTCTTCTCTCTCAAAACAGTTACCTAAACGATAACTTCCCACGTTTCTGTCTCTACTATACTCGCTATACCTCGTGACTGCAGTTGTTCCACCCCCGCGTCTCATCGCCACGCCCACCATTGTGTTTGAGCTATAGGAAGCGCGAACTAGCGTCCACGTCCTACCCCTTGATTTACAAGTGACCTTGAACGTCACCGTTTGTTCCAGAGCGTTCTTCACGATGGCCCTGATAGTGGCCGTCAGCTACTCCGTGAGCAACGACGTCACGGATGAAGCACCGAACCTCACGAATCCCGTGCTCGAGGTGTCCCCGAACTTAACAGGGACTCTGAGGCTAGGTTTCGCTCCAGGATCAGGATCCTACACGCTGTTCAGCGACGCGGGGATCCCCTCGAACGCGAACTCGATCTTCGTCTCGGACAAGGACTCTTCAGGGCCAGCGCTGAGCGACGGCGAGTACAAGGAAGGATTGGAAGCAGGTCGCCAGGCGATGAACGATCGTCTGTTCGCGGACGCCACCGCATTGGCGTCCCCATTGCCTTCGCCTTCGCCAGCTTCGAGGCATCGTTACGCTGTGAGCACCTGCGTGAGCGTCAGAGCTCTGGCCCTAGCTGCAGTGGCAGAACTAGCTGCCACCAAGAGGATAGAGGACTCCAGGGCCATCCTGGGAGCCCCTTCAGCCGTGGGGAGCTTCTTCGACGGCGATTGGGTACCTCGTGGCGCCTGCAAACAGCTGGTCAGCCAGGAATGCGTCGCGAGCAAGTATCGAAGCTTCGACGGAAGCTGCAACAGGCCGTTGCAGTGGGGGGCTACGATGACCCCTTTCAGAAGGGTCCTACCTCCCAGTTACTCAGATGGCGTCGAGGCTCCGCGCAAGGCTCTGTCAGGATCGGAGCTACCGTCGGCACGAGAGGTCAGTCTGAAGGTTCATAGGCCCTCGCCGAGCAGCAATCCTGACTTCACGGTGATGCTGGCTGTGTACGGACAGTTTTTGGATCATGATATCACTGCTACAGCGATTAGTCAAGGCGTGAATGGTAGTTCCATCTCGTGTTGTCCTCCTTCAGTCGGCCACCCTGAGTGTTTCCCAGTTCCTGTGGCCTCGGGGGATCCTGTTTTCGACGTCACGGGAAGGACTTGCATGGAGTTTGTCAGGTCCGCTGGCGCACCTCAGTGCAAGATCGGTCCCAGGCAGCAGTTGAATCAGGTATCGTTGATTGGAATTGTAAAACGAAGAAGGTGGCGTCTCCAGGAGTGAAGTTAATCTAAACTCAGTCTGTGAACATCGCTTTGGTTTTTAATTCGTCGTGCTTAGCCTTGATGCATTTATGTATCTCCCAGGAGTTACTCCGAACTATGAAATACTATTTATTTAACATTTCTCTTCTATCTCTGTTTAGAAATTTCATTCGATAGGTATTTGGTACGCAATCTTCCAGGGTAGTTTTCAACCTTTGAACGTGAATATCAGCCGATACAAAGAAATATATCCTTTCTGTCCATTCTGCTCACTCTTTGTGTAATTATCTTCCGGTCCAAAGTATGGAAGCTTGAATCTTCGAATCGCTTTAAATTCTGTTTAGGAATCCCAATGCACGTCCTAATCCGGATGCCTGTTGATTCCACCAAAGACACGATCGCCACCTAAAAACCTTGATTACCTTCGAAATGGCTCGATTATCCGCGTCATTACGAGCGATGGGAATTTTTCAACAAACCGGTCGCATTGAACGAGGCTCCATTCGCGACCCGTGAAATTGCTCCGGCTATGATTTTAAATTCTGCCCGCGTAACTCGCGATCCACGCAGCGCTCTCGCAGCCGATTAATTAAGCTCATTATCGTCGCGACGACGGGACGCGTTCCGATGATAATGACGCGTTCGTTATCGCGCTAACAATGGGAACGGAGAATCGAATGGAAATTCGATTGGGAGGGTCATCAAAAATACCCTCCTTTGTCGCGTGGAAAAGAACTCTACACAGCGACTCGTGGCTCTTTCATTTCTATGACGTCTAGCATAAATTAAGATCCAAACGGTGTAAGTGTCGGTATGGTATTTACATCCCTCAAATCTTTTTTGGGGAGATCTACATAAAATACACTCCTTTGTCTCGTGGAAAGGAACTTACTATAAAGTGACTCAAGATTTGTTCATTTTTATAAGTAATTATTCCTTTTAGCGGAGGAAATCTTCCAAATACATCCCCGAGTATTTGGAGAAGATCGAGGATCGAGTGGCCCTGACTGTGACCCCGAGACTCTGAAACTGAAACTTTAATACTTTGAGACTTTGACTCCGAAACCCTGAGACTCTGAAACTCTGACTCTGACATTAACCAGTAACCTCCATTTGACCCAGAGAGCTCCGAAGCAGAGATCTAGAGAAGCCTAAACAAGCCCTAATTCTCCAACAGGTGACAGCGTTCATAGACGGTTCCGCGATATATGGCTCCGACGTTTCCATGGCACGCGACCTGCGAGAGTTCTCCGGGGGTCGATTGAGGATGCAGAGGACCCCGGACAATCGAACGCTATTGCCGGCGAGCACGAATCCGGATGACGGCTGCAACAGGGAGAGCGAGCGTCTGAGAGGACGCTACTGCTTCGCAGCCGGCGACGCCAGGGCGAACGAGAACTTGCACTTGACGACGATGCATCTCCTCTGGGCGAGGCAGCACAATAGGATCGTCGAGGAGCTGGCTAAGATCAATCCAGCCTGGGACGACGAGACACTCTACGAGGAGTCTCGACGCATAGTCGTCGCTCAGCTCCAGCACATCACCTATCAGGAATTCGTGCCTACCGTCCTCGGCGAGCAGGAGACCGAGTCTCGAGAGCTGAAACCCCTGAAGTCGGGCTACAGACAGTGGACAGAGGATCCGGACGAGCCTAACAACGATCCAACCATAGCAAACAGTTTCGCAGCTGCTGCATTTCGATTCGCCCATACTTTGCTACCAGGACTGATGAAAGTCACCGATGACCTACGAGGCACGTCGTCTTACGTAGAGCTGCACAGGATGCTGTTCAACCCTTACAGTCTGTACTCGGAGGGCGGAGTGAAGAGTTCCGTGACTTCAGCCACGGAGAACGTCATTCAAATGACCTCCACTCACGTGACGTCTCAGTTGACCAATCACCTGTTCGAGGACCCTATAGGGAACGCCACTGTTCCTTGTGGCCTGGACCTGGTGTCCTTGAACATCCAGCGTGGAAGAGATCACGGACTGCCTGGTTACACAAAGTGGAGGGAATATTGTGGACTGGGAAAGCCTGAAAGCTTTTCCGACCTGGAGGGACACGTGGATCCGCAGACCCTGAGGGACATGTCCGCGCTGTACGAGTCCGTTCATGACGTTGATTTGTATACCGGTGCACTGGCTGAGCTACCGAAGCCTGGCGGAATCGTCGGGCCTACTTTCAGTTGCCTGATTGCGGATCAGTTCGTTCGATTGCAGAAAGGCGATCGATTCTGGTACGAGGTGGCTGGTAGACCTCATTCGTTTAGTCCAGGTAATTAGGATTGTATCAAAGTAAAAACACATTACAGCTCATTGACTCGTCGTAATCCGCTTACCTTTGTCCCCATTTTCAGATCAGCTTCAGGAACTACGCAAAACATCTCTGGCAAGGCTGATCTGCGACTGTTCGGACGGAGTCACCCAAATCCAACCCGAAGTCATGCGCTCCATTGGTCCCAACAACCCCATGATGTCCTGCGAGGACATCCCAGCATTGTCCTTGGAACCATGGTTGGACGTAAAAGCTTCCGATCCCTTATTGAAGGCTACATTCGCTCCGTTCGATTGGGTGGAATTTAAGAGCAACATCAACAAAACGATCCAAGATGTCGTAACGTACATCAACGACACGGCATCGTCCGCCACAGTGGGCACAGACTGGCTGGCGTTCAAGAGTTACATAAACAACTCCTTCTCTGATTTAAAGAATCAACTGTCGGGGCTTCACCCTCCGACACCTGTCGAAAGTCAGTCGAAAATAGGACCAACGAAGACCGAAGGATTTATTTTAAAAGCAGGAGCCCCGGCGAGCGTGTACATGGACTGGATCAGTTTCAAGAGCGATCTAGTCAAGTCCCTGAATGATTCTATAGGGACGATAGGTGGTGGTCCAGCCTCTGCTACCAAGTGGATCGCCTTTAAACAGAACATCGCCGACCAATTTACCGATCTGAAGAGTCAGATCGACTCCATGAAGGCGGACGTTTCCCCCAAGTTGCTCGCGATGAAGTCCAAAGAGGGTGACGTTGTAACCAAGCAGAAGAAGTCGATGAAGGCAACGAAGACGAAGACGAAGACGAAGACGTCGAAGGTCGGGGAGGCCATGATTTCAGCGATCTTCGACTGGAAGAATTTCAAGGACAATATTACGAAATGGTTGAACGACACCATCTTAGACATAGGTAGCAACATGCCACCCCCTGGTGATCCAGCTTGGGCGACCTTTGGCAAAGATATAATGGACAAGTACTCTGCTCTTCGAGGCGAAATAAACAGCACGAAACCTGCTGTTCCAATGCAACTGGCTGCTGGAGGACCAGCTGGCAATTGGTTGGCTTACAAAACTGACGTCATCGACGCCATGAACGAAGCCGTAATGGGAATAAAGGACAGCATGCCACCTCCTGGGGATCCAGCGTGGGCGACCTTCGGCAAAGACATAACGGACAAGTACTCTGCCCTTCGAAATAAAATGAACAACACGAATCCTCCTGTTCCGATGCAAATGGCTACTGGGAAGTCCAGTATCGCCGAGGATTGGTTGTCCTACAAAGCCGACGTCATCAAGACCATAAACGACACCGTGAACGAGATAAAGAGCCACATGCCTCCCCCAGGTGATCCAGCATGGGCTACCTACAGAGACGAAGTCGTGAAGACGTTCTCTGGCTTCAAGACTACCCCACCGCCATTGCAGCTTGCCTTCTTACCTGCGAACGTTCAACGTCCCATCTTGGGTGCTCCAGGTGCAAAGTTCGTCAACGTTGACCTCTCCAATTTGACCGACGACTGGCTAGAGTTCAAGAGCCAACTGAACGACTCGCTGACACGAATCATCCAGGATATTCAAAGTAAGAAGCCAACCGGGATCGATCCCGTTGGCTGGGTCGCCTTCAAGGCCTCCACTGCGAACGAATTCGCGCAGTTAAAGGACGAGATAGCGAGCATGAAGACCGAGTGGGCAATGAAGATCAAATCAAAGGACTCTCCCGTTCTCCAGGCTGCGTTCAAGAAGGACGCTTCCGGCAAATTCGATTACACGAAGTTCGCGAAGCCTGCTATACCTCCAGAGGACTGGGTGGCCTTCAAAAAGGAGATAAACGACACTTTGATGAATTTGCTGAACACCGCAAACCTCACCGAGAAGATGGACTTCGACGAGATCCAGGGGATGTTCAACGAGTCCTTCGCCAGCCTTAGGCAGGAGATCGCGTCCTTGAAGGACCAGATCGCAATGGCCGAGAATAAAACAGTCGACGATTGGATCAACTTTCAGACTCAGCTGAATGCCACGGTGAAGGAACTGACAGAGAATTTAAAAAATGGGACCAAGGCAATTGCGATGAGGACACTGTTTCAGACCAAGGATAAATTGTCTAATCTTGAACCACCCGCGGACGTGCCAACGAAGGACCTACTAGAGTACACTTCCAAAATCAGCGAAACACTCGCAGCCAGTCTGAAAGACATCGGAGGCCCAAAGAAGAAACCTTTGACTCTCAAAGCAGAAGAGCCTCTGTCTTCGTGCCCCGTACAAATGTCTTTACAGGATTGGTTGATAGCCTCGTGTCTCGCGATAGTGCTTCGTGTGTCTTCGTTCAACTCCCAGATACCTGTTAGGTGTTAGAAGATACGCGAGAAGATACACTTTTTTAATACTTGTACATATATTCTAGAACTTAAATACTTTTACATACTAAATATGGGGTAAGAGAACGTATCGAACAGAAGAAACGAGGGGACCTTGAAAGGGGCCAAAAAGTGTAAAGGTTTGATTGACATTAAAGCGTGGGAAACCAAAGCTGTGGTAATCAGTAACCCACCACCCGGAGATCTCGAGTTTGGGGCAGTTTGGTCGTTTTATTTCGCAGTATCACTTATTGAAAATGGAAGCTGCGGTAATCGGTAACCTTTTGACATTAAAGAGTGGGAAACCAAAGCTGCGGTAATCGGTAACCTTTTGACATTAAAGAGTGGGAAACCAAAGCTGCGGTAACCGGTAACCCACCACCCGGAGACCTCGAGTTTGGGGCAGTTGGTCGCTTTATTTCGCAGAATCGCTTATTGAATAAGTAAGCTGTGGTAATCGGTAACCTTTTGACATTAAAGCGTGGGAAAGCAAAGCTGCGGTAACCGGTAACCCACCGACTCCTGTGGATCTCGAGTTCAAGACAATTTGGTAATTTCATTTCGCGGGATCACTTATCGGAAAATAGGAATAATCGCTTCGCGATAAGAGCTCGCGAGTTCTTAACAAATAAACGCTGTGATGTACTAATTAGCCTACGTCGAAAGACTGAGCAACAGAGCAGTGCCTCTCTTCACCCAAAACTCCGATCCCTCCTGGCCAGCGTTGAGGTCGACCGCCACGACGAACGAGGGTCTTCCTCCGTCGCCGCTCCTTTGGGGGTAGTAATAGCAGGGGCTGTTGTAGAGTCCTGAGGACACGAATCGAAATGCTTTCGCTTGCCTCGCGTCGCAATGTTTTTTTTTCTTCTTTTTTTTTAATCCAGAACCACCCTCACATCCTCGTTCTTTTCGTTACCTTTTGTTCTCTTTTTAAGATGCTCCGTGGGACGGAAGTGAATCACCGGCATGTCGCAAACAAGTTGCATGGGGGCAGGCTCGACGAGGACGCTGTTCCTCTTGTCCCAGCCAGCGCCTTCCAGAAAGATGGAGCGTATGTACACGCCGTCCTGTAATGGAATGTACACACGGTTAGGAACGTGCGCGCACGCAGCTATTTTCTGCTGATACCGTTGAATTCTTTATCCCCCTCTATTTCTCCGAGACGGCTCGTTTCGCGTGCATTAAAGCCAGGGAAACGAGCGTAATTGGATCGACTTTCGTCGTTTACCTGTCGCTGCTGGCTGACAATGCCTTGTGTCGAGTTTCATTGACATTAAACCGAGGGAAACGTATGCAAGAGTTTTTATCAGTGATCCCCCTCCTGCGAGATATCGAGATTGGTCATTCTATTTTGTTGGTTCGCGTAGAACCCTCTGGGAGGGTTCCCATCGGTGCCCGAAGTAGCTACTTTTAGCCTAGTAAACCCAAAGCCTCTTAATTCTATCTTAGATCCATATTCGTTTCTTTGTAACGAAAGTTACCACGGGTGGCTCGATGATGGTGGACTCGTCGATGGTAAAAACGGTGAACTCCCAGGACAGGGAATCGATAGAGACGTTCCAGAGTCTCGCTGACGTCTGCAATACCGCGGTGAGGAAGCCAGTGGGGAATGTATACGCGGCCAACCAGAACAGTAACGGTGGATGGGTAGTTCGAGCCCATTCGTTGAAGTGTTCCACCCTGCTGACCAGATCCCTGGTCCAAGCGCCAAGTAGCTTCAAGGAGGGATAAGCTGTCAACCAGATCGACGGGACACGACCTTCGTAGACGCACGTAAAGATATCCTCCAAGTCGGAAGACATCAGCACCAAGCCTTTAATGGCCTGACGAAGTTCCTCTAGACTGTTACGGGTCTTCCGCATGAGAACGTTGTAGCGTTGTATTTCCTGAAGCAGCACGACGTCCAGAGGTGTCTTGCGGGGACCGATCAGTCTTTGCGTTGTCTCGTAATCGATGTCCTTGGGGATTCTCGACAGTATATCCGCGGTCAGCTGGGTAACCTTCGATAGGAGAAGATAGTCTGAATATCTCTTCGGTGTTAGACGACGTTTGTTCGATGCTTACCTTTTCCTCCTTGCTAGCTTCTTCGCTGGCAACTGTTTGAACCTGAAGACTCATCAGCGTCTCGAACATGTTCCTAGCCTCCATGATCAGACAGGTAATGTCAGCGTTGGGGTGCTGGCCGAAGGCTTCAGGTTTGTCGATGCTGGGTAACACGGCAATGAAGTCGCGGTAGGACTCCAAGGAGCCGTCCCGCGGTATGTAATAGGTGGGCAGCGATGACAAACGATAATGAGGCACCGTCAGGACCTCTTCGTTGAAATATTGTTGGACGTACGTCATCAGCAACCTGCGGTCCCAGTCGTCGGTCACGTGACCACCGTAGCAAACACCTGCTATAAGGTATTTCAGGGATTCCCATGGAGTGATCGAGTATTCGTCGAGGTAGACCTGCAGGAGGTTCTCTGACACCTGTCGTTAAAGATTAAATATTTGTCGGGGTATTTGTTTTTGTAACTTCGTCAAAATTCCTGCATTTCGTTTAAATTCGTTTTCTTGGAAGATTGACTTTTACAATTAATTTTTTTTTAGTTCTTCAGTTCTACATGACCGATGCTTATCGACAGTATGCACTACTCTTAAATCTCTTCTTAACGAATAAATACCGCAAAAATTCCTACTCGATACAATTACTTCGCAAATTGGTACCTCGATACGCAGGTAGAGTCACGTAACACGCAAGGATCGTATCTTAGATAGTAGCTCGAGAAAGGTGGTAGAGAAAGACGTTGCATAGTTGCACTTAAGTAAAAAAAACGAGGTCAGAGAAAGACAGATATTACGAAACTACTCAACCCTTTCCTCTCCTGCTTTCTATTAGCGTGACTCACCCTGTATACGACTCCAGAAAAATTCGTTACTTTCTTAGAGGCAAAAGTTTACAGTTCCCCGATACGAATTCGGTTCGAAACAGATTTTGGAATAGCAGTGGTCTTTCAATCTCCGTCCCGCCCCTGTACCCGCCCGATCGGTGTAGTATCCCCCAGGAAAAATTACCACAAAGTCGGAGTCGTTGAAGCTGTAGACGACGTTCCAGCCCAATTGCTGGAACTTTTTACGTTCCAGGAGAATGGCGTGGAAGAATACCAAGGCGAAGAGAAGCTTCTTGTACTTGTGCTTCGCTTGGCACAGCTCGAATTGGATTTCGGTTATTAAACCGTAAAGACGCTTCATGTTTGCCCTCAGACCTTTCGGCGGTTCCGTGGTCATCTTTATCCCCGCCTGAAGGATCGATATGGGGAATTGGGGAGTCGGGCTCGAGCTAAGCCACAATCTGTAATTAGCCGAAACCCTTTCATTATCGACCTGACCTACAGGCGTTTGCATTCGAATAGATATCGCGCCACCTGAATTGAGGGTGGAGGGTGCGACTCGAGCCCAGTGTCTCCACGATTTTATCCAGTTTCGGCATCCAGCTTAACGACAAGTGGCAGTTCGCGAGGAACACCCACGCTCCTTCTTTGGCGCCAACCTCTATCATCCTGAAAAATGGATTTTTCGTGTTGGAATTGCTTTGGTACTTGGTACTTTTTTTTACTCTAAATTTGTAACCTTTTATTACTCAAATTACATATACATAGCTTCTAAACGTAATCGACACTAGGTTTAGGGAGACTTAACCCATTTACGATCTACGCATCAAGGCAACCTAATACCGCCATCTTAGCAACACAAACGCATCTCTACCCGCATGCACACAAACAAGGAGCGCAAAGCAATTAGGACACTTTTTAAGCAAGGGTCGAAGGGACAATTTAAACCCCGCCCTAAAAAGTAGCGATCCTTTAGAAAATTCTTTTCACCCCCTCGGTTCTAAATTGCTCGCTGCCACGGAGTAACAATGTGGTAGGAAATCGTGACCGACCTAGTTGCGATAGGCGATTGTCCTTGGCCTAGGGAGAGAGTCATAAAATGATTTGTCATTTCCTGGCTGTCGACTAATTGCATCAAAGTGCTCGTAGGATCCACGCCAGGCGAGAGAACAAATATGAGTGGGGTCTGCGCGACGGAATCGTCGAGGACGGCTTTCAGGTCGAGTACCGGGGGCTCCACGAATCTTTGACCGAGATTCAGCACGATGAAGTGCGCGATGCAGAAGGAAATTCTGTCGGGACGGCAGCTGCGTATTACCAGCATTTTTTGGAACAAGTTGCAGTTCACGTCCCATTCGGCCACTAGGGGTATGCTTTCTGGTTCCGTACTGATGTACCTGCAACAAAGATTTCACCGATTCATGCAATTTATTCAAGATGATAAGACGCATTGAACACATTGAAATAATTGCATGGTGTCGATAGGTGGAGGGGAACGGTTACTAAACAATAAAGCAATAATTAGAGGTATCAAAGTGTGTGGAAGATAAAGAAGTTGAACCAGTTTCAAACTACCAATCACGCACCAAGCATGCCAGTCCCGCGGGAACTGCTCGAAGGAGGAAATAAATCCGTGGAATCCAGGCAGCTTGTCCAGTTCCGTGACGTTGTCCCAAGTCTCGTCCGGCATCCACGGCACAGGCTTGTCTGGTTGGCTCTCTCGGTCCAGAACGATCCCGCCGTGAAGAAGAAACGCGTACTCTGCAGGCATGACTTTACCTTGGGCGTCCAGTATCTTGATGCACATGTTGAAGGAGAACAGTAACTTGTGGTGCTCGAACAGACCTCGGCACGTGTTTCTGTCCAGAAAATATTTAACCTTTCACCTCGATACGTAGTTCCTCCTTTCACAGAGATCAACGGAGCTCGCAAATTGTACTTGTACAAAGCGTATGTGTGGTACTCGTTCAAACTCTCGATTCTCTCAGCAAGTTTGATACTTTTTGGACTCTTCTCGATGGACAACATGAACAGGGTGATGTAGGCGTCTAGGGAGAACTGGTACATGGGATCGATGAGGTTCGTGTCGTTGAGGACGAAGAAGAGGATCGCTGCGCGTTGGGCGCACGGCCTGTACTCCTCTCTCGCGAGATCTATCTTCTTCTCGGTCTCTTCCGAGACCACCAAGGACTCCTCGATCGAGGTGGAGGTCACTTTCGACGACTGCAGGGTGCTCAGCAGGTCGAGGTCGTCCAGAAGGTTGTCGCCAGCTACGCTGAGCAGACTGAGAGGAACACGATTATGTATTAAGCGTATGCATAAGAATCGTAGCTATTCGTGCTGAGTTACGAAAAGTTATTAGAGTAATCTAGCGACATTGGAAGTTATACAAGGCGCGATACTAGCGCCGCCGCTGACTTCTTCCTTTGGTTACGTCGCCATCTTGCTTCTCAAACATATAGTCGCATCGTATCTACGATATCGAAAGAAGTATTTTCTGCACAGATTCCTTGAAACTCAGCCCAAAGTATACACGAGTCAACTGGTTCCTGATAAGATTGACCAGACATATCGACATAAAAATCGCTTGATTTTTCTGCCACCATCCAAATAAAATCGATCCACGCTTAGCACGAGAAGGCATGCACGAGAAGAGTCTTTGTACAGACTAGGAACGGTACGATGAGGAGTTCAAAGGTCTTACAAGAGAATTTTGTCCTCCAGTTCTTTGAGAGTTCGTTTATTGGTGGAGATCGTGAGGACCAGATGGTCCTTCTGCTCCTCGAGCTGCGGCTTCTCTTTCCTGACCACGATTCCCAAGAGTTGGTCCTCCAGTCCTGCGCACGGGATAATAAGCGTTGCAGTCAGCCCTACCTCCACCCTTAGATGGTTCGCTTTCTCTATTTCTCAATTTATTTCCAACCCCTTCCCTCGTTTCGCCCGATACCCACCCTTTCCTGCTCGACGCACAAGACAATTAGTTACCCTGCTCCTTAATGGCGAAGTTGCATAACGTCGTTTTAGTGGATATCTCCGGGGCGTAATGGGGGTTGGGGAGTTTCGTCGTGATGAACAGCCGGAAGTTGTCGTTGTAGGTGATCATCTTTTCGTTGAACTTGATCATCACTTGGTTACCTGATCGCGTGGGACAGGGAGTCGCGATTTAATCCTCGTTTAACACCCAGGCAAATTGCTCGCGTCGAAACAACGTTCAATTTCGCGACAACGCTGCCGGTATGTACCTAGTTTCACGAGGGCCCTCTCGAGGATGGGGTTCAAGGTGGGGTCGACCGTCTCGCCGATGTTCTCCAGCAGCACAGGTCTGCCGTATTGCAGGGCTTGCTCCAGGACTCTCGTGTAGTCTGCTTGGCCGAAATCGATCACCTTCAACGACTGGGAATTGCGAATTGCGATCGTGTGAGTGCCAGCAACGGTGAAAAGCGAGCATTTTTAAATTAACGCTAGATTTACAGGAGGTTTTCTTGTAACATTTTTAGTTTGAAGAAAAATGAATTTGAATGTAAGCTGAAGAATCAGCATAAGCGTGATTTAGCATGGGTCGAAAGGATCGTGTTTTAATTTCGTCGAGTTGGGAAAATTGAGATTCTTCGACATTTATACTTTCTGTATAATTGACACCGTTTATATATCTCTGTAAATACGATGCTCGACTTTATCACATATCCACATCACTTCCACCACCAAGTGGTCCACTGTTTCATGTTCAGAATAAAGTCAGGATTCCCTTGGATTCTCTCTATCTTTCCTTCGAACCATGTGTTACTTTTGAAATTCTTTCGAGGTATACCTACATTCTTTGCCTCCATGTTCTTGATCCATTTCGTCGCCTGGCACTGTGGATCGATCACTAACGGCCACCTGGTCCCCCTCGTCACGATGATCCCGTTCTCGGTGCTGAAGTCGTCGGACGGCAAGCCCTGGATGTTCCAATCCCTGATCACCGCCGGGTCGACCAGGAATTCCTTCACGTCGAGCTTCGGCGACGTTGGAATTTCTTTCTCCTGCACCTGTGAGTTTATTTTAAAAAGAGCAGAAAATCGGACGCTGAGGTATCGAGGGCCGGGACACCCAAGCATCGAGCTATGGAAACTTGAAAGAATTCGATACTATGTACTAAACACCGAGGTATTCGAATATGAATTTATCGAAAAAGTATTGGGATATTTAACTACTTAAAGATTCAAGAACTTTGAAGTATCAAAGGACCGAAGTTTTAAAGCATTAGTTTATTAAGCTATTGGTCATTGAGAAAATTCGAAACTTTTTTCTTCGAATTCAGTCTGTTGGATTCAAAGAGAGTGGATATCCTCTTTTTTGGGGGGGGGGAGGGAGGAGGAGGAGGAGATCTCTCCGTTAATCGAGGCTCGATAAATCCTGAACAATTCGCAAGGATGTCGGAACGATATTCGCGAATTACGATTATTACCTCGACGACCGATAGGATCGGCTCACCTCATTCATCCAGATGGTTATCAGCTCCTCCCTGTAATTGGACACGAAGGGACCCAAATACGACACAAAGGCGGTGGATATTAGGCAATCCCCTGGCAGCCAGTCGAAGAACGTGGCCAGCGATCCGACCGTGTTCTCCCATCGGATTCGTTCGTCGGATAGACCGTCGACCAGCATCGCGGCGCGTTCCAGTTTCAACTTCAGCAGTTCCGCCTGAAAATACACGCAAGTAGAATCGAAAACAACTGTAAGTAGAATCGAGACGGTACGGCTGAAGTTTAGTTCGTATTCCTGTTTTCGGAGTGGAAACTCTCTGTGGTCCCGGTACTGGAGGTATCGAGATGTTGAATCACCGAAGTATTGAAGAAACGATGTATCGAAGTATCGATGTATCGAAGTGCACCGAAGTGCTGAAGTACAATGAACATACTCAAGTATTTCATCAATCAAGTATCGAAGCTTGAAAATATTAGAGTAACGAGGTACCGAGTCATTGAACTACAAAACAGCCGAGCGTTAAATCGTCTGGTACCAAAAACCTCCAAGCACCGAGTTGCATAAAATCTTAAACCGCAATAAAAATAAACCGCGTTATCAGCAAAAGAGCGAGTCCCTGCGTAGCTCTTCACCGCGCGAACAAAAAATAAAAGAGAATCGTCAGGAAAGCGCGGGCGCTTGTATGCCGATACAGAGAAAAGCGTTTGTTGGCTTTTCCACCGTCCATTGAGCAAAAGAAGTCGGAAAATTGGCGGTTGCATACGGTCCGTGTAAATACGTCCAGCTCGCGATTTCGCCACGGCGATATTTCGTCTATAAACAGCGGGCAAACGAAACTTTACGCGGCAGCCGAAACGCGAGTTTGTGTAAATAGAATCGTGCAACGGTGGCCCCCTGCGGTCCAGACCACGAACGCAACGTTTCGACCCCTCGGACGACCTCTACAGAAGGACTCGCAAGAAAATCGTCGCATCCACTCGCCAGCTTAATTAGCTCCTCCTTCTCCCTCATCTTCCCATCGTACATCTCTTGGAGCTTCCTCAGCTTCTCTTGCAATTTTTCCAACTGCTGCATCGCCTCCGCGAGAGCGTCCTCTTTTTGCTTGAGGGACGCCAGCGCGGCGTACAGCTTCTCTCTCTTTGGCGCCACGATCCTGCGAGTTTTAACGTTATTTATCGATTAGTTTCAACAGGAAAAATCCCTCCGATACAACGCAAACGTGGAGTCTTAGTAGAACTAACGAACCAAACCAACTTTCCTTTATCCTCGAATTTTTAACCGAAAGGAAGGGATTCGCTCGCCATGGAGCTACCAAATCGTGCCTCTCGTTCGGAGAGGAGCCACTCGAGGTAGTATTTACCTTAGCTGGGGTTACCTGTAAAGCTTCCCGTACTTCTCCATGGCTATGACCCATATGCAGAGCGACTTGGCTGCGATCGATACCTGGCCGACTTTCTCCGCGTCGAATTCCGGATTGGACGTGTACCTGGCGATGGCTCTCAGCGTCCTGTCGGATATGTGGTCTTTGTCAAAGTCCCTCAACTGAAACGGAGCGCAACGGTTACAGGGTCTCCTGGAGAACGAAGCTTCGTATCCGGTACCGTGTTGAGAAAGTTCACGTCGGCGAGCTGACGTTTCGACTCCGCCCAGCTCGGCTCAGAGTTCTTCAGGATCATCACCGCCTCCATCACCATCTCCACTTTCGGCGGAGGACGCGTGAAGGATCTGATCTCCGAGATGTCCTTCTTGCTGAGGGCGTCTAAAGCCTGGAATCGAGTGGAATACGTTAGGACCCCTTTTAAAGTTAAAATGTTGTCTCAAGACTGTCGTATTTAATTTATTAACAATTGAATTCTATCCAGATTTATTTTCGTTATTGTCTCACTTTTGGAATCCATTTGTCTGGTTTTTTAATGAAAAGTCCTGTCACTCAATTTTCAACGCGTTATATTAGCCTCAAAACAAATGAAACTATGTATTTGCTTCAGCCAAGTTCGATTCATCGAGTGGAATATACCAGTCTCCTCTTTAACTTGACAAATGATAAAATCGAGCTCTGTGATGTATCAGATTCCAATTAAGCCTGTAATTATATTAGCCCCTATCGAAACAAATGAATGGAACCATGTATTTGCTTTACCGAAGTTCGATTCATCGCTGGAAACAATTTCCATTGATTGAAACATAATTCTTCGATCAGTTATTACGCTTCCGGAGTTTCCCGGACCGATGGAACTTGCAAGGAAAAAGTTGGAAACGAACTGGTCGAGGGGATATTGTGTTTGCCGAGACACTGATAAAATCGTCGGGAAATTCGTCGTTCGCGGCGAATTCAACGTAACGGTGAGGTGTATCAGGCTTTTATTACAACTTTTTAACGAAATAACGGAAGCAAATTTATACAACGTTTTCTTCTTATTTCCGTTCGCGGCGCGGGGCTGTCAAAGTTTGACCGGAAAGTTTCCCCTGGACGTCCTGCATAAAATTTAAAACGCAAAAAGGAACGCGAGTCGAACTTAAAGAAGTTTTACGCGAGGATCGAGAATTCCCTTCATTTTACGTTACCATTCCAACGGATAGCCCCGCGGATCAGGCAAAGTGGTCCCGGTGCTTAATCATTAAAACCAAACGAACTGGAACGGCATTACCAATGGAACGATAAGAGTTAATGTCGAGAAAGGTACCTTCATGGCCTCGTTCAGAGCTGGCTCGACTGTTGCGAGGTCAGCGCGAGCGAGCTCCTCGAGTTTCTTACATTCCTTTTGTTCCTCGCCTATCTTCTGCGACCTGGCCGCCACAGTTTTCTGCGTTTCGTCTGCGTCGCGGCTCTGGTTCACTGCGAAACGTCGTGGAGGAAGTCAAATTCCGATTGTATTCAATTATAATTGGACTATAATCGGGGCAAGAGTTATGAAAAATGGTTGGACAGTAAGCTGGGGATGCTGGAAGTTATGCGAGGCGCGAAACTAGCGCCACTGGAGGTTATTCAGGGCGCGACACTAGCGCCGCTACTCAAACACATAATCGTGTCGTAGCTGTACCAGAAGAAGTATCTTCTGGATCGATTCTTTCAGACAAGTTGGGAAATTTCAGCCCCAAAGAGCGATAAATTACGAGACACAAAGTTTTTTCCCAGTGAATAAATCTCCAAGGTTTCTTAACACAGTTCCGAGTCGATTGATTCGGAAACTTTGCTAACTTTCGAAACAGCTCTATTTCACGCGTCCGTGGTGTAATCCCAGAGAAATCGTAAAGTCCCCGCGGATGATGCGACCGCGTAAAACGCGGAATGATTATGAAACGGTGGGGTCCGGTTGGGAAGTTTGCCGCATCGATCTAATTGCGACTAATGATAATACATCAGCGTCGGGGGTGTCACGGACCTATCGTTATCAGGAACTCTTCGCATTCCCTGGTAGATTTATGAACCTGCTCCTGCGTGACTTCGAGCTCCGCTGCCATTTCGTTGACTTTAACCCGAGTCTCGTCGATCTTCGAGAGACCATTGCGAAGTTTGTTCGCCTGGTCCGCCAAATTCTGCCTTTTCTCCGTCAGCATTCTGAAAACGTGACGATTATCTCGTTATACAGAGGATTCGAATCGTTATTCGACGTGCGATCTTCTAATGCAACTTATTCTTCGAGGTACGAGTCAGGAAGGATAAAATAAAATTCAGGCCAACAAATTAAACGTCGAGTCTACGCCAATGAAATAAATAAAAAAAAATAAGATACAGAGGAGAGTGCACTTCTGTCATTATTTAATTTATATCCATGCACAGCTCTGCATAAACATACGCGCGATTTAAAAAGTGCAACGTAGGAGGGATCCGCGAAGAAATATCCCCAGATTACACCTAAAGAATTGTTACACCCGCAGAGGTATCATTCTAGACAAATTTGAGGCTTTGATCCAGAGTTACCGGACTACATTCAGAAAAATGTCCGATCCTTACCACGCAAACAGTCTCTATGGTAATTCTAACGTATGCGCTCACGTTTTATAGCCAGCAACCAGTTCAAGAAAATTCACTGGCGTCACGTAATTGTACCGCTTCATCTCCGCGGCCATTCTGCGCGAAAATTGTGACACTGTCTCATGAATCAGGGAGAACGTCCCGGCGATTCCGTCTCGCATTCTATCCTGAAGAGGTGGTAAGGGGGCAGCCGTTGTCGATTGTCGAGGCTCCTGTAAACAATTTTCTCGATCAAATTGAACAGTCGAAATTTTCCATAAGGTGAAAAATAGTGGGATGTATCGCGAGAGAAATGGAAGGCGGTCAAAGCTGAAACTTTGGAGAAATTGATATTTAGAACGTCCCAAATCTGCCAGGAGTTGATACTCTAAAGAAAACAAATTTTAATACGATCACTCCACTATTAATAACCGCGAATTTATCACGCGCTCGCGTTTTACTTGCATACCTCCCCTCCCAAAAAATCCCCAAATACGTTCTATTGAAATTAATGGCGCATTCTCAAAGGTACCCCGCGGTTTCCAGGCCGTGAAGGATCGTGGCAGGCGCGTAGCCAAAAAACAAAGACGGTAAGCGAACAATCCCGTTTCCCCAGCGCCAAGTCTCCGCGGTACCGAAACGCGAGACAAATTCAAAAATATTAAGCGGCTGGTCGGTTGGAGAACGCTCGAGCGATTGCGTTTCCGCGAGGAAATGCGCTAGATGGTCGTATCATCCTCGCGAGGCGACCCGTGGAGAGGAAAATAATCGGATTCCAGCGAGAACGGGGGGAGGGGGGGAGGGGAGGGGGAGGGGGTTTCTCCGGTCTCTACTTGGCGCGGGGTCGTTCTCGATCCTTCCGTGAATCGAATCGAGCGGAATCGATCGCGCGGAAAGGGGTAGAAGGCGGACCGAAGACCAACCACTTTATTTTCCCCGGTGATAGTGAGCGTCAGATTGAGATTCATGAGGAACTTGTTGCCAACTTCGAGGAGTGCTTCCCTCGGCCATTCCAGGAACCAATCGATGGTCGTGCAGTTGATCAGGGCTGGGTACTGGCGTAATCTGTTCCTGAAGGCGTCCCCGATCGGGCTCATGCACAGGATCAGATGCATATTGGCGCGCGCCCTCTCGATCAACAGCGAATAGATCGACTCTGTCGTTGGTACACGTCCAGACCGCGTCGCCTCCTTCGTCAGCTGCTTTCTAATCTGCCGTAGCGAAACGGGGGGGCAAGTGAGACGCACGAAACGACGAAACGGTTCCAGGCGTCGGCCGACGCGTATCGGAAAATACTTCCGCGGTGGGATCCAATATATGCGAGTGGATTAGGTGCGAGAAAGGAGAAAATGGATGGATAGAACCGGGGAAAAAGGGGGGAAGAGGAGAGGGGCGGAATCACGAGTTCGAAAATTTTCCTTACGCGATTGGATACCGAGGCGTTGTCTTCGACGGGGATTTCTGCTGGCGCAGCGAGCGTGGCTGGGCTAAGCAGAAGAAATGTACAGTGCACCCCGTATAAAGTACAACGAACCGTTTTATTAGAAAGTGGTAAAAGAACGTAGGATGATGGTGATTCTTCGAAGATTCAGAGATTCGTATTTAGGCAGGCCTGTAAACGTTTTTTCATGTTCGGACATGTTTTTCATCGGGTGGAAGTATTTTTTAAAAATTTGAAAAAAAAAATCGTGCGAATGAATTTCAACTGTTTATTTATATAAAAGTAGAAACTAGAGCAACGACGCTTACCTCCTCCATCTCGTCGCTCTTGTACAAATTGGCCACCTCTCCCGTGCTAAGTACGCTGTTGACGACCTCCAAGAATTGCTCCTCGATCACCTGGGTGTCGTTGAAGAGAAACGTGGTCGGTTTGTTGTCCACGCCTGTCTTCTTGTACAGGATCTTCAAGTCCTCGCGGAACTCTGGCAGTCGGTACTGCTTGGTGACAGAGATTTGGAAGATGCTCAGCTCGCACATGTAGCTGGCGATTCGCGACAACGATTGTCTGCCGCTGCCACCCACTCCTATCAACAGCATGTTTCCACGAGGCTGTCGAAAAGGGGGAAAAAATTGTTTATCATTCAAGACAACAGCCTTGGTCACATATTTATAACGAAACATTTATTTGAAAACATCAAACCTGTTATTTAATTTAGACAAACTTCTTTGATAGACATTCAGAGTACGAATATTTATGAGATAATAGAGCATAAGCTGGTTCGTCAACTATTGGAAGCTACTATTATCATCCACAGCTCACCAACCTGAGACACTACACGAACGATTCGACAAATGTGCTCGATTGCATCGCGGAAAAGTATGAGGTCCAGCCGCACCACACCTGTAGAGGCGTTATACTCATCCATCTGCGCCTCTATGTAGGTCCTAACGGCAGCAATGTCAGTCAGGTCCTCGTACATGTCCCACGCGTTCATGAAGCTACCTGAAAATATAATATCCTGGGTCAGACAGGCTGCAGACTAAAGTTAAATCTAGGTTACGTTAACAAATACTGAGTTACGATATTCAAATTTACATCTACCACAGTCTACACGTTGACTGGATGTGGGCTAAGTCTAGATTGCCTTAGGATTGATGTCTAAATTGGGTCTATAGCTAGCCATGCGCACTTTGCGTCTAAATTGGATGTACTCCGTTAATCTCGAACCTGGATTAATGTCTGAATCGAATCTACGTCCAGCCAGGGATACATCAGATTTAAACTGGATGTATCCCGAGTCCAGCTTGAATTTAGAGACTTTTCACTATGCTTCGATTCGATATCGATCCTGTTTCGAAGCGTTCTCTGTATTAGACGAAGCTTACCAAACAGGGGACACCTTTTCTCGGGACAAATATTGTGGAAGGTCATCTCGAAGTGCTTTCCAAGCTGTTCGTTGAGTTCGTCCACGAACCATTGCCTGTCTCTGTGAAGAACGTTTGCGTTGTTTATCCAGGTGTCTTTGTTTCGCTGTTAAAGGTTTCAGAGTGCTCACCTTTCGTCGATGAGGCGGTCGCTGAAGACTCGAAACGCCTCGTGGATCCACAGTCGGAGGAACGTGGTGCTGGAGTATTGGTAATCTACGTGGCTTCTCAGGAGACCTTGGAAAATCTGTCCCGTAATCGATTTTCATAGTGTAGAATGGTAGCGACGAATGCGTAGTCAATAAAAGTTTGGATGTTTATTTGTGTGGAATTCTAAGTGTGCGATTTACTTTAATATTATACATATCCATACACTTGTCATCAATTTATAAATAAATTTGATAATAATTTTCCACCCTGCGGAGAGCATTATTTTCTAAAGTATCGTAATAATTTCATTCCGTTACGATTCATTTTAAATGTTAAAAAAATAGATCCCTACCTTGGATATGTCCCTCAAGTTGAACAAATAGTGCATCTTCGCGGGCGTGGGAAGCATCTTATCGACCACGTGATTGTAGAGGCTAATAGTGGCCGCTGTTACTTGGTTAGCTGCTCGAGGGTGGGAAAAACCGTTGGCTTCTTATTTGAAAACTTTTCCCCGCGGTTATATTTATATTATCACTCACACACTCTCTTGACTTCCGCGTGAAACTCGACCAAGTGTTGGTTCAACATCGTCCCGTATATCCTCACTATTTGCTTCTCAACGGGAAACGTCATGTTGATAACGTTGAACTTCGTGAGAAGTCTGTTCGTGATAACGTTCCGTCCGCCACCCGGGGGACCCATCGCCGCCATTAGCTGCACTCTTTGTATGTATTTTTTTATCTGCTTCGCGCGGTCGTACCTTCGCGACAATTTATTCGCGTTACTTTACCGGACAACCGAGGATAATGGTGGAATTACCATTAAATGGAAGGATATATTAGGTGTGCGCGTAAGTTTTGCAGATTTTGTTTAAGATGGTGTTAGAAAGCGATGCATCTTCGAATGTTCTTTATGTTGATTTCACTAACAATTGACTTGTAAGCTTTCGACTGGAATTATTTTTCAACTTTCTTGGAACGATTGTTCCAACAAATATTTCTTCCGGTATAGAAGCACGGTGCGTCCACCAATGGAGATCGTAAAGATCGTAATCGTTGACATAATATCGTTTGTAATTTCTTCGTAAATGTACAGATTCGTTTAAGGAACTATATAAAAAACCCTAGAAGCTGCAAACCTTATGCATATACCTAATATAAAGAATCTAGCAATTGGAACATGGGAATTTCTATCTGAGAATCGCTGTGCAGCATGCCTCGATTCACAAACGAATGACAAACCGTCCTAGAAGTAGGAACATAATAATTTTCCACCAGTTGGTCGCGAATAGTACCAGAATCCGTATCCTATCAGCTGTCTAATCAGCTCTAACGGCGGCTGGGAGCCGTACGTCTCCTTCATGGGCATATTAAAGTCGTCCATAAAGGCGATCATCGTTTTACCACCCACGGGGATGTAGATACCCTTCGTGCGTTTCTCGAGTCTGCTCTCGACCGTGTCCTGAAACATGCACGTGGCTGGAAGAATCCTCGTACGCGGCACGAGTTATTTCCATTCCAAAAATGTACGCACTTGAACGTTTCTGGATGTGGTCTGGGCGGACATGTTCAGCGTGAGGACGCTGTACTTCTCCTCGCTAAGGGAGCCAAGCACCGAGTGGAATAGGGACGTCTTCCCAGTGCCCACCGGGCCCACGAGAAGCACCGGGAACTCGTTTCTCAATAGGGAACCGATTATGAACTCGTATCGCACAGTGTCCACGGTTGGCACCACTATTTTGTAAAACGGTGTTCTGTGAAACGGAAAATAGGCCCAAGGAAATATAACGGGAACGCATCTGGACGGTGTTGATGTCGAAGTAAATTATTCAACCGACCCTGGCTGCATCCTCCACGCCTGAGGCAGTCTTTCCTCCCACGAGACGAACGATCGTATACGCGGGTCCACGAAGTACTCGTAGACGGTGTCACGCAGAGGGAAAGAGCCCTCGATTTCTCGCATGTAATTGTCCACCCTGTAGCGACCCTCCTCGTTAACCGAGCCGCACAGCGACCATATCATGCTGGAAATTGTCGAGTAATATTGGCCCAATCACAGACCCTTAACCCCTTTGGCAAAATTGACTATACAGCTCGAGTAGAAAAGTACGAAAAAGTAGAAAATGAATATTCCTACCAGAAGAAGAACCACATCTTGCAGATGATGGCGAACGAGTCTCTGTCCCCCGTGAATTCCACTCCGTTTTCAGGGGTGGCAAGGACTTGCAGAAGCTTGCACAGCGACTGAACAGCGTTCAGCTCGGGCACCTGAACCATTTCCTCGCATCTGTTTCGTTTGAACTCGAGGGTATTGTTCACGTGCTCCTCGAACAGCATCCTCATCTATTTGTTCGTTATTTTTACTCTCCGGGTAGCCAATGAACACGATTATCGTGGATAGAGTCACGTATTCACGAGTATTTTATAAATAAATGCTGATAATTATTTTATTTTGTATCTATCACCTCTTCCACGAATTCTGGTTTCCCCTGGTGCTTCTGCAACCACGATTCAACGCACGGTTTCCATCCCAGGTCCTTGTAATCGTTGTACACCATACCTGCTCGCGACACCGTCGCTGGCGAGGCGACGGCGAGGTCCTGTACCTCGAACAGGAGGGACACTTGATCCGGCATCGTGATACGGTCGTTGTTTATTAGCGTTAAAACCTGCGGGAGGATTTATTCTCTGACGATTTACGAGCGAGCGAAAAGTTCGGGCGTTGAAGAGAAATGGGAATCGATAGGACTCGAAAATCGAGGAATTATGGTCCCGCTAAAAGGATTTTCAAAACGGAGGCATGGAAATTGAAGATCCAGAGGAGATTGAAGCTTGAAATGGGATTTGAGGAAGTGTGATCCCAAAAATTGGAAAGTAAAGGAATTCCAGGGGAGGGGAGTATTCGTATCGAGAAGAATCGAGATATGAATAATTAATAATAAAATTATACTATTTTACGCAAGCAGTCAATTTTTAACAGAAGAGAACATTTTTATCGTTTCCATATTTCGTTTGTGTGTTTCATAGACATTAAAGAAAATTCCTAGATTTTTTCCTATGAGAATTATTTCTAATTAAGTTGCTGACGAATCTCGCCTTGTTATCGTCCATCACACTGTTCATGTTCTCGATCCAGTCCGCGTCCACAGGCCCGTCGAACAGGATCCATTTTTCGTCAGGACTATCGTCTGTCAAAAAGATTCCATGAACTTGAACCGTTTTGGTTCTGAAAATGGTTAACAGGAACGAGCGTACCTGAACAGGTGTTCCTCATGATCGACGATATGACGCCGTCGTGCCACTCTCCAGTGGAAAGATTGTATTCGCCGTAGAGTTCGCCCAGGCTCAGCGCCTTTGGATTAATGGGATAGGTCCTGACGACGTTGAAGCCCGGCTTCTTGTCGCTCTTCATGCTCGTCATCGTGTTCTGCAGAATACGCCACGTGACCGTTTTCGCCGTATTCGACTCGCCTACTATCATGGTGGAGTGTCTCGAACTCATCGTCTCGTACAGCTCGATAACTTTCGTCAGTATCAAGGGAATAGGCTGTAAACAATGTTAGTCGAGTAAACTGACGGCGGAAGTTCACGCGGGGGCTAGATTGCGATGCTAATGGCGTCTGGGAGGGCTGAAATTCAGATTGAATCGAGATTCTGGTGATTCGGCGTTGGAACGCATCGATTAGGACTTTCGAATAATTTTTATCGCCGGTTGAATTAAGGGGTCGATAGATTTAGATTTCGAGGGGTGAGTATTCTTTGTTTTGTCTCTTTGTTTATAAGTCGGTAACGAAAAGTACTCTGTCTTATTGCTCCGTCAACGATGTAGAAAATTCTGTACTTAACAACCATTTCGTGCGACGCTGTCATAAATATTTATAAAAAATTTCCCAGAGAATGAATAATTATCGTGCGTACATCTAGGAGCCTGTCGGAGAAAAGTAATTAGAAAAATCGCAGGAAGTACGTCGACGGAACAATTGGGAGTGTGCGCGACGCTAACGAAAAGAGAATTTATTTTGTATTCTAATCTCGTATCGTTAATGTATAATAGCGTCCCATATCTTTGACTGTTCATTCAGAATTAGTTCGAATTTTCGATTACAGTGCGCAGAAATGGACTGATTGAATCCGTGTCATGTTCACTCGAGAGAAATTCATCCAGATTATTAACAATTCACGCGGCCACAATAATAAGCTTGATTGAATTTCAACGATTCGTGGCGGGCATTATCGATATTCAATATGGCGCTGGAATTCAAAGGTGGTGGGATGGTGCAATTTCTCGATCGATGAGCTACTTCTCGATTAAAGGGGTTCCCCCTTGTCCCCTGTCGCAACACATGAATTTAGACTTTAACGAAGGGATAAACATTCCTTCAAGGGATGTTTTCAATAAAAATTAGGATATCGTTTTCTGTGTAATCGCTGCGTCGGTGGTTTACTTGTGGGATTACCTGAAGCTTCAGCTTGATCGCCTCCTTGGTTATATAACTAATAATTTCCTCGTAATCCACCGTAGGTACCTCCACGTCCGGGAATAGGTCGCTGGTAATGCCGAGGAACAACGGCAAGTCGTCCGAGGTGAGCTTGGCGATGTTCATGTCTTTCATGGCGAGGATGATCACCTGGGTACGATAGATTCTCGTTATTTCTTGATTTTACTAATTGTGTAGTGTCTAATATTGAATCGTAGAAGCCTTCGAGAGATTTGACTCTTTCAGTTTCACCTCGTCGTCGGGTAGGTTTGGATAGAGCCTCTTCTTCTTGCCAGCGTATCTGGTCAGGGTTACTATGCCCCTCAGACCGAAATCGTAGTGGTATTGCTTGCTGAGCTGCTGCTGGGCTAGAGTGTACAGCGTGTAGACCTGCAAAACCTCACTGGTTATATCAGGGATCTAAGATAGGTCAGACTTTGGTAGGTAATGTAGAGTATTCTATCGATAATTCACTGTAACTGTAACTGCAGATCGCAGATTATCAGCAGAGTGATCTGTTTTATCAACTAACTGTTCTATATTACCGGCCATAAAAATTAGTCACGAAAGTACATAGTCTCAAGAGGCAGTTGACGTATAAATATAGTTTCGATCGGACCTATAACACCTTGAATTATATAAACAGTTTCGTCTCGGCGAACCGAGGTAGAGAAACGGGCAACATTTTCCCGAACAGGATAATAATAACCTTTCTGGCCAGGACACGTGTGTTCTCGAATCCCTCCCCGAACAAATTGATCTCGGCGATCATGCTGCTGTCCGGCACCATCATCGAGATTGGCCTGAACATGGATTTCAGATTATCGGGGAGTTCAGTGCGGCCCGCGTACCCGGGATTCATCGTGATGAAGATGCCGCAGGTGTGCACCAGCGATATTTCACAGCCCTCGAATACGAATCTGTTCAGCTTCTGGGAGAGTGCGGTGAGTATCGACAGTATCTGTTGCGCCACCACCGATAACACCTCGATATTTATGCTGTCGTGGTAAAAAGGAAACGTACTCGATTTCTCCCGTAATCCCAGTAAAGTAGCTT
Source organism: Hylaeus volcanicus (assembly GCF_026283585.1). Lineage (NCBI taxonomy): Eukaryota > Metazoa > Arthropoda > Insecta > Hymenoptera > Colletidae > Hylaeus > Hylaeus volcanicus. Next base: position 27,513,758 of record NC_071979.1, read on the forward strand.
TCGTCGATTTATTAACAAAGTATCTTTCGACGATTCGATGAATTATTGAAGGACGGATATACAAGCGGGAGAGAAAGGAGGATCTGTGGCACGATCCTCATCCCTCTACTCCGTGAATACCATTCTACCGTTCAAAATAATTAATACTCGAATCGAACAATAAGTGATTTAACGTATCAGAGGTCGTATTCTTGCAATAGAGAATTTCCATATTCAGTTTTGTGTATTTCTTGCAAGAAGATGTTTGCGCTCTTTTTGCGAAGACTTCAACTGGGTAAATATACTCTAAAGAGTATTTATGATGAGTGACCATTTCTTCGCCATTTTTACCGATTAAATTCGTCGAAGCACCCCCAAGCGCCGGTCTGCGACAGGCCAGAGAACATCCGCCCCATGCTTTTGTAATCGAGTCCCTCGGAGCAGTTCTGCACGATCACGTTGAATCCCAAGGCCTTCCCAAGGTCCTTCACGGTCTCGGTTTTTCCTGTGCCCGCTGGTCCCTTTGGGCTTCCTCCTCGGTACAAGTGGAGCGCGGTAGTCAACGTGATGTAACAACTGTAAAAAAAAAAAAAAAAAATTAACGTTACTATTACTCTTTGACAAGGACCTGAACAATTTTCCAAAAGGAAACAAAAATTCTCAGCCTAATAAAGCCACGAAACGACTACAGCTTCGATTCCAGCCTGATCGATCTCCTCGTTCCGTTAAGAGGAGGTCCCTAATCTTTCCGGGGGCTCAGACACGCCACGTTTAGGCGTTTAATCCGTTTCCAACGGGGCGAGTCGCCGAGGGGAAGGGCGCGCCGCACTACGCGGAATTGGGGCTTCCCTGAATACGTAGAAATTGGGAAGGAAGTGGGGAGGGGCACGTACTTCTTCCCGCAAGACAAATTTCCCAACCTGGAACAAATATATCGAGATGGCCGAACCCCTGTCCATAAATTAGAGGGGTGGCAGCCTTTTATCGCGATTAAATCGATACCGTCCGGTTAAGTATCGTGGATACTGCCTGATATCCTGCACCCCCACCCCTAAGCTGCTTCCTTTGATGTTTCGACGCGGAAACTATCCTCGAAACCGGCCACGAGATTGTATCGTGTCCCAACTAACGTGTACCGCGTGCCACGTCTAGCCTTGTGTGCGATCGTGTTCCGCAGGTTGAACAAAATTGCGTATACAGACTGGGGAGGATTTTACGCGGTCGATGCGACAGGTTCTGGCAAAGTAGGGGGCGTGTTGGGGTCCGAAGAGGCGCGAAGGACCGTCTTCTATGCAGAAACGTACGTAACCATGTATCGAGACACGTTGTGTTGTGTTTTCTGAAGGTATAGAGTGCCTAGAATATACCTGCAAAATTGAAGCGCAGGACGTGTAGAATCGACAAAGGTAAGTTACTTTGGATGAGGCTGGACAGTGGTGAAAATAGATGCATCGATTAATGATAAGATAGAGTACTCTATCGGTAGCGTAGTGCACTGTGCTGTCAATGATCGACAATGTAGAGCCCTATTTAAACAAAGGACTTATCGATGAAGTGTCCTACATTGTCAACAGAACAATCTGTCTTATCGATGAAGCACTCCACCTTACCGACGTTGCTTAGGCCTTCCTTGCCCACGTCTTGTTCAGCATGTCGGAGCTTCCAGCTTCTTCCAAGGGACGTTAAGACAACTGTTGACGAGGATCGATTAGGTCCCCGACGTTGGTTCAACGACACTCGATTCCGGCTTCGGTACGACGCTTTGTCGAGCAAAGGGTGGCGGTGGTTCCGCGTGAATTGGATCCGATTTCGGGACCAGCTGAACTAGCAGCCAATTTGGTATCGAATTGCAGCAGGTTTCAGCGTATGCTTTATTCCATTAGCCGTAACGAAGTTAATATTTCGACGGTGGGCGTAACGGAGCGGCAACGGAGGGACAGCGAGTGGGTGTGATCGGTTGTAATTGTAATCTAGCGCGGTGTCGGCAATCGTCGCGACCCCTGACCTAATTACCTCCTATTGCGCTATCGACCTGCATGTAACTCGCTCTCGAACGGTACGCGCGTTTGTAATGGAAATCGCTTCCACGCGTGACCCCGTTTCCTGTTGCCAACTGTGGGGAAGGGTTTAAGGGAATATATACACGGGGTGTGAACGGATGGCATTTGCAAATATAGGATGTCGTTCCTTGTTTAAAAACACATCAAAATTGTAGAGCGCAGAATTTTGATACGACTCTTTGTTTTGGAGGAAATCGATGCAGAATATTGTTTGGGGCGATGGAATGTTACGCAGGGGACGGTTCAAGAGGTTATATGGTGCAGTGTGGGATGCAGGTGATGTAATTAGGCAAAAGCACAACGACGATATACAATAAGAGCTTACGATAAGAACTTTTGTTTGTAAGGCTATGTGGACCTAGTCGTTGTCTAAATTCGTTACACGTACTTTCATTGTTTTCGAACCAGTGCACCGAACTGCACATACGTGACAATCGTCGTTCACGAATTTATAGTTCGCTATTCTATTTTTCCACCAAAAACGTTAAACTTTTCAAATCGCTATTAACTAACTTCGTTATTATACTTCGAAAGTTCATTTAACCATTTTTTTTTTCATTTCACGTCAATTGTTTTTTCAGTGTCCACCGCAGAGCACTATAAAAAAAAAAAAAAAACATGCTGGCCGGTGACGACGTATCGTCGATAGTTTTCGTACAGCTTCGTTTGAATAATCTACGATATGGTTCGTCAGATAAAAATTCCGAAGATGAGCCACTCCTTGAAATAATTTAATTTCTTTATTTTCCTTGGGAGAATCTACATTCAATCCGAATTCATCGCAGGCTTCCTTTGTTGTTGAAATAGGACGATAGATCGAGTAGATCAAAGGAGATAGGAGAAAGTCGACGACTTACCGATCCGTGAGGGGTGTTATCACCAGACGCCCTGTGTTTCCCAGGTACTCGTAACCGTAGACGAAATGCGTGTTCGTTTGCCAGACGATACAGTCGTCGATGTCCTTGTCCCAGTAAAATCGCAGCTGCGACAGCCACTCAAAAGCTGACACGTCCTTGCAATCTGAAACGAGGGCAAATTTCGAATGGAACTCGTTACAAAAATGGCAACAAATGGATTGGATACCCCCCCCCCCCCCCCAAAAAAAAAAAAACGTGAATACGTGGTCTCTATTAGTTCACTGATAACCGATAACAGTTTCGATTTAAATGCCTTGAATGTTGCAGACAAAAAAATCGGTTCACAGACGGTGAATAAACAAATGTATGAAGAAGATACCTCAATCCTCCCACGATTCAATTTAGAGGATTATCCTGCATCTCCCCCTCCCCCTCCCCCCAAAAATATATAAAACAGGATAAATTCTTGTTTCTAAAAAAGAGATTACCTCCTACCGGAAGACTCTTTCACGGACCAACGACACCGAAATCCACCCTGCATTAGTTTAATCTCGCGTCAAACCGTCGACAGATTTTCGTCCCCGATAAATCGGGCGCGCCGTTGACGCGCGCATTTGCCAAATATGTTAGAGCAACGATCGGCAAATATTGTACCTGTTCACTTAGCAATGTTTGCCCTGCGTCCGCGGAAAATTGTTTCCAGGGTTACAGGGATAATACGCGCCTACACAGCCCCTATCTGTCCGGTCGTTCATCTATTTTCGAACCCAATACGGGGAGATGAATTTACGAGGGATCCCGCGGGATGGCTGCACATCCCCCTCCCCCCCCTACCCTCCCTCTAGTTGGATACGCATCGGTCGTTGCAACGTCATAACGCGGCAAATGTCTGACCGAAATCCCGTAAAACCCATAATTTCTTGTTGACAACCGTATTCGGTGTAACCGCGAAACGGGGTAGGGTTGAAAAGGGAGTCGGTGGAGACGATGGAAAAATGACGGTGGGTTGGGTTGGGTAGATAAGCCGAACGGATTGGAAATCGTGTGGCTCACTCGCTCTGTACATCTTCTCGATGACGTCCCTCGCGTGGATCTCGATCACCACGATGGCTTTGAATTTCAGGCGATCCAGTCTGTTCAGGTCGCTCCTGATGGCCTCGGAGTACTTGCTCAGGGCCTGGTTCTGGCGTTTTCGCAGTTTCTTCAGCGGCTTCCTCGAGTCCAGCATGCTTCGACGAGCAAATCATGGTTTGTGAATCTCATTGACGCAACAGAGTGGTTTCTTTTTCGTTATCAATTACGAGTTGATAACTTGAAATGGCAAAAAAAGGGTTAATATCTCAAAATTAATGCGACCATCGGCCACAGGAAGCTGCCTATAACCATCCCATCCTTCTAACATATCTGGATCCTCCCTAAAAAGTCCCTAATTGCCCCCTATCTCTAATCTCCTAATCCTCCCTCTGGCAAAAAGTACCGAAACCCATTCTCAAACAGCCAGCTCTCTCTGCCATCCACCCGGCTCGGACATTTAGCCCGCTCGTTCCGCGGCTGAGGCGTAGAAATTTTTACCTCCGCGAACACGGCCATTCCCCACCCCCCATTCCCCTCTCTGCCCCCTCGACGGCATAATCAGCCTCTTTGTCCGACACCTCTATATCCTTTTATTTCTTTGCCACCCCTCTGGTTGCATCCCCCAACCCCTAACCAAGAGACGCTTCCGGCTAGCGCACCGGGTACACCTTCATCCCCCTGTTACGCGAACGTTAGGACAGGGTCCCGGGACGGAGGGATTTTCTCTAGGGGTAGGTGCCCAGGATATAGACGGGTGTGGGTTAAATTATTCGCAGTACGGCTAGTATATGCAAACGAGGGAGAACGGGGGCGCACAGCCTGGCTGGCGGTGTGGCTGGATCGCAGGCACGAGAGGCAGAATATGCAAAATTCCCCTTATTAGAGTTACCGTGTCCCTCTATCCGCGATCCCGCGCCACCTCTCTGTCCCTCACTTTCTCCCCCAGCCAGACTCTGCTACGCGCGTCTTCGCCTCGTTCTTCCCTCTCGGCCTGTCTACGACAGCTAGCGATGGGACCAATCCGATGGATTACCCCGTATCGAAAGGTTTCGATGCGGGGTTTAAGGATGAAGAGCGTGGCTCTCTTGGTGGTTAATGAGGATTTCCATGGAGAACCAGTGAGCTGGGCTCTCGTCATCCATTATCTCACTAGGTATAGCTTAGTATGGTATAGTGGACCAAAAGTAGATAGTAGGAGCAAGGGGTTAAGGCGGTGTTTCGCCAGAGCGCCAATTATCGGGTATTCTGTTGAATTTTTATTTTAAATCTATGTGGGAGTCTCGCGAAAAATGAATGAGGTCCACTAGAACCCAACTCTGAGCGTCCTAGGATTGCCAGTCGTGACTCGACCGCATTCACTTCTGGACCATGTAGACATTATTGTAATATCTCCTTGACTCTCATTGACTCCGTTTTAACTGGAAGTTACACAAAATACAAGTGATTTCTCGATTGATCTCTCTCTAACTCATCGAGTAAGATGTTTGATCCCATCACTAGCCATCACTAGCCAGCAGGCTTCGGGTGGCCGCCAGCCTCGACTAGATTCAGTTTTCCCTCGGCCGTCCCGACCCACCCCCGCCACCGAAACCCTCGTCTTCCCTCCCCCGACCCTGTCTCGTTCCTGTAACTAACGTCGCTAAATTTTCGCATACAGCGAGCGGCACTCACTTGCAGTGCAGCAGGGCGCGGGTGCAGTCGGCCGTCCACTGGATCTGAGTGGACGTAATTCCTGGTTGGCTCGGCCACTCTTTCACCCACCTGTCGCGTCTCGCGGTCATTTTTCGCAGCGCCAACCGACACTGCCTCAACACGTCGCGCAGGCTCGTCCTCATCGCGGTTTCTGCAATTGCGACACTGCTGGCAATTTTTTTTTTTACATCGGGCACCCCTTCGCCCCACTTCCACCCTCGAAAATCGTAGGATGGAGCGAACAAAAGGGTTTAAACGAGCGAGAGCGAGGTATCCATGGTAATGGGTTACGCGGAACCCACGGTTGGTAAGGCACGTTGGTCTGTTGGTAACGTAGGTAATTCTGAAGATAAGGCACAGGTCTGTTGGTAACGTAGAACATTGCTTATCGACAGAATGCACTACATTACCAATAAAGAAACCTAAAAAATGTTAACATGTCCCACAATCTTCCCTTGTGACAGAAAACGCGGCTAATAAACGTTCCTTCGAATGTTTTCTCTGGTAATTAGAGAACGATTACTCGCCACTCGGTCCTTTCCCCAATTCTTGCCGGACCCGGTGGTGCCTTTTGAGCGTAGTGGATGAAAAGGGGTCGGTAACGAAACGCGTTAACCCTTTTTTTCCTCCCCCAAGTAGCGGAATACGCCCGCCAGAACAGGTTGCACCGAGGTGAAATCGGATTTTCGACGGGAAGCAGCGAGCGTTTGTGGGATCGAGGGGTGGGCGAAGGGGATGGGGCCAAAGGTCTGGAGTCCTTAGGTTCCTTCTTTTTTTCGTACGAACTTTACGTCTGTGTCTGTCGGATGAAATTTCGCGCTAAATTTCAGTCCCGATGAATTCTAAATTTACTTAGCGCTGGTACTGACGGTTCGCACGGGGGTGCGTTTAATACTGTGAAGTGACTCGATTTAATTCTAAATTGTTTAACAGGCTCGTCCTCGCGTTGGTCGTCGGGTAGTCAATTTAGTAGGTATTAATTAGGACACTCTGGCCCCGAAAGCAATTAAACGATTAGCCACCGAAATTGTGCTTTGCGACTCGAGCGAATACGGGGTGGCCCAAACGTTTCTAGGAAAACAACGAAGATAAAAATCATTTTTGGAATATCTAGATCGTGGTAGACACGTGTACGATATCGTGTAAATAATATTTAATTTAGTGCTCACCTATTTCGCAAAGCCATTCCTCGACTTGTCCTTCCAGGATAACAAACGTGTCGAAGTCGACGTACTCACCCTCGTGAGAGAACATTCCGTGGGCCAATTGCTTGCCAACGATAGACTGTAGGATCAAGAGTTTTGTCGTTCAATGGTGTTAATCTTTATTATTCAGCAAAGTTATCATAAATATAAAACGTTGACTATACCAAGTGCATTGACGCTTAAATTTAGGAGTTTTCAAAAGGTGGTGTTTCGTATTTAAAATCGAAAAATAGAAAGAAATTTTCGATCGAACGTACCTTACCAAGGGACAGGGACTTGATGTTCTCGAAGAGCTTCTTGATGTGGGGCTGTATCATTTCTGGCCTGCGCGCGTTCGCCAGGATCTCCAGGAGGTCGTCGTTGGAGATGAAGTAGAACCTGGGAAACACGTTGCGTTTGGTCTCGAGGTATTGCTCGAGAGCTCGCTGCATCGACTCCAGGTTCCCGTTGATTTTATTCAGAACCTCCAACAGACCGGCTGAGGACACGTTTTCCTCTGGTACGTTAGCTTCTAAATCGTTAATTTATTCAAAGACACCTACGCGGATTCTGCGTGGCCGGTAGCGCCAGAGCGTGAGACTTCATCGTGGCCGTGATTCGGATCCACTGTTTCGTCAGCTTGTCGTAGTCGTGGGTTTCCCTAGGCAGCTGCTTCCTGATGTCCTCCGTGGTGAATATATTGTCCATGTAAATATAACCACGTTGGATCACCAGAGTCATCTCGAGGATCTCCCCAACGGAGGAGAGGGTTCGTTCCCAGTAATCGACTTCTTCGGCGAAAGGTTCGACGAACCTGCCACAGGAACAGCGAATACAACAACGTGGATCGATTTTGGGATGAATCTGTCAAACCTGGTTGCCTTCATCGCCGAGAGTTGGACCTGATGTTCGTCCAGGGTTTGCATTACGTCGTCTATGGACGTTAGCCTGTACATTCCCCTGTCCTTGTAGGGGACCATTTCTATGGGCATGCTGTCCCAGATCTCGCGAATGTGCTTGATGCTCTAAAAATAGAGGAGGAAAGGATGCGAGGTAGTGTAATCATAGGAGGTAGCACGGGAAGTTGGGTTGTTGACGATCCACTTAAGACCATGATAAAAATAGACACGAATAAATATCGGCAGATTCAGTGTCGACTCACGACTTCGATAGCTAGTTCCATGGTAGCAGCATTCGAGATCTCGCCGATAGCCTCCGCAAAATTCTGCAGCTGCATCTCCGCGATCAGTTCCAAAGTAAATGTCTCTGAAGTTTCGTCGAAGTCGCGATCGATGGTGTCTTTGAGCCTCTTCCAGTGTCGCGGCCTCATCGCCGGGTTCTTCAGGTCGGTGATCAGAGGAAGGGTGCGCCTGAAGTTGTCCACCTGCTGCCTGAAACGTCGCCGATTGCTCGCATAATCTTTACCGTCGACGATTTCCGGTCTTAGGCTCCATTCTCACCTCGAATGCTCGAGGATCTCCCATTTCTTCTCCCTGAGCTCCCGGCTGAGGCGATTCAGCTTCCTGAACAAGACGTTCGCGGTGTCCTCCATCTCCGCCATATCGATATCCCAAAAGTTCTCGGTCCTGTATCTGTCCCAAGCCTCGTACCACTCGTTGGTGATTTGCCACACCAGCTCGACGGCCGCCAGATCCTGCGAACGAGTTCTTGCTGGTTAGCTGGACGAGTCGGCGACGTTTAGCTCACCTTGTCCAGCTGCATCAGCTCTATGTTGTCTGGCTGGTTGATACCGAATAGAGACAGTTGAGATTTCAATCTCGCCTCCCTGCCTTTCAGGGAAAGGATCTCTCTGCGCAGGAGGGCTATCCAGGCGAAGGAATCTGCGTTGTTTAGAGAAACAAAGAGGGAAAGATTAATCAATTAGGGGCTGGAGTCCATTGACGAGTTTTTGTTGGTCGAGTCTTCCATGTTGGACCATTGTTACCTTTCACGGTCCAGTCGGATGTGAACGGGCCCGTATCGCCGAACTTGCCCACGAGGGCAGTGACCTCGTCCTTGTACATTAGTGCGTCTTGCAGTAGGATGACCTTGAACTCCTCCTAGAATGAGTAAGTATAATTTATTTGTAGATTAGCATAGATTAAAAATGCTTGCCTTTTTCCCTATGAGCATGTTCTCCGAATTGGCGAGCAAGACCAAGTAGGCGGCCCAGGAAGGCTCTATATGGTTCAATTTCCTCCTGAAGTCGAACGTCAGTGGAACCTCGTACTTCTCTGCGGCGGTACCGAGGGTGGAAAGGGAAGAACAACAATTAAACGTGTCCCTGGGAAGTGACCCGGTATTTTCTCTCCCTCTGACTATCGATCCCCCCCGTTCTCAACGAAAAGGGAGCGTTTAAAGGTTTACCCAGAACCTGGTGTTGCTCCTGGATCTTCGGGAATTCCTCTTCCTCTTGCGGAATCTCCGCGGTGAGCCTCTCGTACAACAGCATCGAGTATTGCATACTGATCAGGTCCGTCGGCTCCCTCGATATTCTGTGAACGAATAAATTGACGCGATTCGTCGCGAAATTCGGAAACAGTTGCGAAAATAATCCACAGGGCCATGGAATGTGGCCTTGGTGGAAGTGGTGTCAATATTTCCAAGATTCAGTTCGATGGAGAAATAGGGGTGGTTTCTTTGGAATGAACTTCGACTCAATTTTATTCGAGAAAATAGGTTTGGGAGTCCATTATGGACTCGTGCTTTTCTGTCAAAGCGTGAAAATTCACTGAAGTCAGGTTTTTCTAGGAGAGCGGATTGGTGATTCATTGACCAGATTGGTGATTCACTTGCGACTTAAGCAGAATTCAATCTATGCTTCGTCTCACTTCAGGCAGAGGGTAAGGACTATTTGGATGAGTGGTTCTCTGATAAATGGTCCTGGAGGGACCAATTGCTCCTCGAATCTATTTGATTGCTATTTGAGGAGCATCTAAAACCCACCTAAAACCCTGATTATTACCCGAGGCGAGGCTAAAGCTGCCAGTAAATCCGAGAGATACCTCAACATTTTCAACGAATCGCCAAGTGTACAAGGGAGCGTTTTCGGACTAGTTTTCAAACTATTTTTAACGATTCTTTTCGGAACAGGCTATCCAAAAAACAAAATCACAAAAAAGTCACAAACTATTCGGTATACTCTCCTTCCTTCCCTCTAAAATTAATATTTTCCTCGCGAGTAGTACGTTCAATTGATCACCAACTTTTTCGAGTTCTCGGCGATGTAGTGATAAACGTGGTTCGTCATGTTCTCCGTCTGTCGCAGCAATAATCCCATCAATTTTTGCTGCCAGATCGAGCACTCCTCGATGATGGTGCCCTTCAGCCTATCTGCATTCACGTCGAGGAAGTGCACGGTCATCACCGTTTCCTGCATCTGAACGTTGTTCGCTGTCAAACCGTATTTGGCGATGTCGCCGTCGTAAGACTCCGCGGTGGGCTTCAGCTTCTCGTACCTGAAACAAAACGAACGGTTTCAGCATATTTTATCCGTCCGTCGCGGACTTGGACACCCTCCAGCGACTATCCTTGCTACCTCTGTATGAACATGTCCCTGTTGACCTCCCACACTTCTTGAAAGGGTTCCCAGATCTTCAGGTAATTTTGTATCTGAATGAAGCAGTAACTGATCTCTGAAAAATTATAAATGTTATCCGATGATAATTAGGGGATGATTGAGGATTTCAAGAGTGGTATAACCATCGTTGAGCTTTTGCTGAAAGTCGAGGAGCTCTGAATCTTTCTCGTAGGCCTTCGTGAACTCTGGAATTCTCTGGCCGATGCGGAATACGTTCACCAATGGTTGGATACTCTTCAGTGGCTCCAGCAGCTTGTCGAAGACTACTGATATCACCGAGGAGATCTCCATTACGCTTGGAGTGAAATTTATCTGTGATGGTAATTTACTGATCTTAAACTCTTATCCTTAAGCTACCAAATGCTTCATTTTCCCCAGAGAAGATCACGAAACCAAAGAATCCACCTTGTTATCGATGAGATCGGCATGCATCAGAATGAACGGCGAGGGTGGAGTGGTCCCATCCCCGTGAAGGGCTACGTACATTGCCTCTAAAGATCCACTGAGACACTGTCTCAAGGCCTCGGCGATCACCGTGTCGATCTTAGTCAGATAGTTCATCCAGTCTCGCAGAATCTGTAAAGAAACAACGATATCGCGGGTCGATTAACTATTACACAGGGAAAGATCGACGCGATCGTAAAAGGTTCCTTGCTCTCTGCGACCCGAGGAACCGTCACATCGGGCTCGAGGGCTGCGATTCTTCGAGAACTGTCGTATTAACTGAGCGGGGACACGTGCTCCTGGCGGCAGTCACGTCACGCAGCAACGTATCGTAACGCGAATCGGCCTGGACTACGTTTCCGGTGTTCTGGCGTACGAAAATTGCTCGGTGGAGCCCGCGGGGATAACACGGGGACGTTTCCCCGAGAACTCTGCACCGTGGAATATTTGCTTTTCTCTAGAGCTTGTTGTCGAAGGGAGGAGGAACGAATAAGGCAAGCCGAGACAATGAGATTGTTGCTGGTGAGCGAAACGAGGCTGGATTTTTGTTCTGCGTGGATTATTGTAGCAAATTGCTCGGGAAAAATTCAAGTAACGTCTCGATAAGTGTATCATTTGGACCACGAGTGTTTCAGTTTAGGGTGTTGCGTGATAATCGGCCGAATAAGTGATACCAGTAGAGAATAATCTACTACGTTCAACACAAGTTAGTTCTTGCTAGAAAATCCACTTAAAAACACTTGGAAAGATCCAGAGAACGTACGTCAGCAATGACTTCTTTGAATCCATCGTAGATGACCAGCACGTGCTGAATGATCGTCCTGTGTTTGCTCAGTATAATCTCGAAGGTCTGGTTCCTGAAGCAGAGCACGGTTACATCGCTGGAATTATTATACAAACCCCCTGATGCGTACCTCGTTCTCAGCAATTCCTCCTCCAACTCCAGCAGCGTGTACGTGTAGTTGGGTCGGATCTTGATCATAGGCGAGTCGCAGATGTTCTCGCAGATCCTCATAATCTCGAAGTTTGTGTCTTTGTAGACATCGATGAACTCTTGGAGCTGCAATGGGAGCCCCAGAGTCGAAGAAATTAAAGAGGAAGACGACTCAAAGGGAATTAAAAGTGTAAAGCCTTCGATCGAGCCCTTCATCGATGCATTTATAGAAGGATTCACCGATAAAGGTTTCTACGGTACGCGTTTTATCGACCGGAGCGTTCTACATTACCGAGTTTTATCGATACAACGTTCTGCATTACCGAGTCAGATGAAGCGCGTTACCGATGTAGCTCTCTATCTTACCTACGACTTTCCTCGAGTGTGCACCGACGCAGGGTTGTATAATTCTGTTCGTTAGGTCCGCAAAGTTTCGCTACATTTTACATATTACGTTTCCGCTACTGATTGCGAACGAGGGGACCGAAATCTGTCGATGCTAAGTACTAATAACAGCAGGGAAACGCGTTGCGCGTGGTCACGGGCATATCGCCCTTGGCTCCGTCCGAATTCCGTCGATTTGAACAGGGTAACGAATGGCCGCAAACGTGGCTCCGGATATCCGCTATTGTTATTCCGTAACGGTGGCACGCGCGCGCTTCTTGCTTAATTAAACAAACAAAGGCTGCGGACGGATCCCACTTGGCTGGGTCAAAATTTAATTTCGCCAGGACAGAACCGGACTCGCTGCATAAATTTCTGCGCGCATATAGGCGCTGCTCCGACTCGGTAATAGCAGGAAAAGAGGGGGAACAGGGAGGGGGCCAGGGGATAGAAAGAGAGAGACGGGAAAGCGTACATTTGCCGTTTGGTTAAAGCAATCCTCGATGTATGCGTCCACGTATTCCGAGTTCCATGTCAGCCTGCCTAAGCCGGGATTGATCTTCCTGTCTAGCTTGCGAATTAGTTCGCGGAACAGCTCGCGCTCTGTGCTTGACAACGCTGAAAAATAAAAATTTTCTCGTCTATTTTCCTCCGTGTTTCGATGTTGATTACACTCGGCACGGTTGAATCTCGCTTGCGGAGTTACACGGCTGGTAGATTGGAAAAATCAATTTCATACAAACGTGAAAAGAGCGTCCAAAATATTTGGAGCTTCGAAGGATACGTTGCCGGCAGAGCAATCCGTCTTATCGATCGAGCGCTCTACGTTACCGAGGCTCCACTGCGTTATCGACGAGGCACTCTGCTCTATCAACTAGGCACCGAGGAGACTTTCGATATATTATTTTAAAACAATACTGCCGTGTACAATTCTCTCCGTTATGTCAAAGTTCTACTGCAATTACCTACCGAATTCAATCACTTCGGAGCAGAGCATCTCCGAAATAGCACAATCGAAATTCCAGCTTGTCTATTATGGCTTCGAGCGAGATCTCAGACCCGTCTGAATATTTTATAATTGTTGCCGTCTCCCTCCTCCATTATAAGACTCCGTGGCGCGTTAAAAGCAGGGATGAAGACGCTCGAGGTATTTTCGTAGAACTGTGCTCGAACAACTATTTCGCAATCTCGAGCAGTCAATATACAAACGCAAAGTTTGCGCGGCGTACGCTCGAAACTTTGAAATATTTGCACGAACTCGTTCGTCGCCCCCGCGGAAACACGTGCCGAAGTCGACTGGATTTATATTAGCGAAAAAAGGCGCACCAGGAAGAAGAGGAAGCGGGGGAAGCATATTGCGCTCGACGGCCAACGGTTCTCGTTTTCCTCCGCGAATCGATCCCTCGTATTGCTTCGATCGCGGCCGAGCTCGGGTCTCGCGGAACGCGAGACTTTGATGGAAAGTTACGTCCCCGCGCTAATTATTACTTTGCAACTCGGCGCATTCGGCGAGCTCGATGTATCAGAAAATGTGCGTTTAATAGAATTTCCCGCGGGACCGAACTTCCTGTACCAGTTTCCGGGAACATATATTCAGAATTTCCTGCGCAGAGGGGAAAACTAATGACGGGACGGACTCGCGAATTTGTATATATTATATAAACTATATAGAAAAAAATTGCAGAGAAGGTGACGTTGATTCTTTGCAATTGCGTTTATCCAAACCAGTCACCTCGAACATTTTCGACCCCTCTTCACCGCACTCACTCACCTTCTATCACCTTGTTGTAACCGATGACCACAGCCAGGACGCTCTCGTACACAAAATACAGGGTCTCCCACCTGTCGTAGACGATCTGCACGTGGACAGGTATGGTGAAGTTCAGGTTGATCCAATAAGCGCATTCACGGCACAAAGTTAAAATATCCGGGTCGACGTTGCACTCGATCGAGCCCGGCTTCTCGTCGCTCCACCGCATCAGAAAACGATCGAGCCTGGCCCGTGGATTCTCGCCACTCTCGTATATCCATTTGTTGTGTAGATCCGTCGCCAAATCCTCGATCGATTTCATCAGAATATCGTGCTGATCGTAGAGATCCGCGCTGAGGCCGCAGTACGGGATCCACGCCGCCTCCTCCAGCATCTCCCTTGTTGATTGCAGACGAGCACCTTTCAGCCGTAGGTTCAACGCTCTGCCTGCATAATACGGGGTCATCGAAGGATATTCCTCCCTTTCGTCCAGGACCTCCTGCTTCGTTCGCTGGATATCGTCGCCGAACAGTTTCCATATCTGGGAGAACGAAACGTATATATACTTTTTTCTTATTTTCCGCCTCTCTGGGAATCCCCGTCTTTGAAGGTGGATTGATGGCGAGGCTAGCGATTATTCAGGGGGCTCGTCATCGTTTGGGGGTCGTTTGATGCTGAATTTTATTTTATTTTTGTAAATAGAAATTATTTGGAGATTTTTCAGGGCTAGAAGAGTCCCTTCCGTACCTCGTTGGCCTTCACGTCGAACAGAGTCTTGAGCTTCTCGCGGTTCATGTAGCTGTAGAACCCTTGCAGGTCCTCGATCGCCTCCTGAACGTTACGCATCCCCGCGAAGGTCGACGCTACCAGGTTCTCCACCATGATATCTAGATCCTTCAGTTCAGATCGAAATGCAAACATGTTCTCGTGCCAGGTTCCCTGGTGAACATCTAAAATCTTATGAGAGTTCTGTTCGATCTTCTGGAGGGCCTCGTGGAACAGTCTCTCGATCTTCTGGCACACCCTCTCGTGTTCCTCCCCCTTCGTTCCGCTGAACATAGGCCTCACGTTCTCCGCAGTTTCGTCCATTCTGTGGACACACCCATCGTTATTCATTTTTCGTGTCTCCTATTGTTCTATATAATCGGGAAGCTAATATCCATCGGACCGTAATCGTCGAAAAACATGGATCGTCGTTCACCCAATTTATTTTTTAATTTTCCACGCGAAACAGGTGGGTCGGAGGGGTTGTAAAGAGGCTGGTTGATTACCTGGCAAAATCGATCATCGCCTGACAGATCTCAATCATGTCGTGACACCTGCCGATGAAAATATCAATATGACGGAATATATTGTCCATGTTTAAATCCCACGGTTGATGCGCGAGGCTGGTGTGGGCGTGCGCTATCTGAAAGCAAAGGGCTCTCGTCAGCGCAGGGGATGAAAGAGTCGTTGGTGAAATTTATATTACGCGAGGACAAGCGCCGCGGTTTAATATCCGGTTCGCAGGGGCCACGTGACGAAATCGATGGCGGAATATGTATGGAAGTTAAAGCGGATAACTAAGGACGGTGGCGATTCTGTCTTGTGGTTGGCCATCCTCTTTGAATTTATTGTTGTCGAGTGACGAGGTCGTTCTTGTGATTTACGGTCGCCGTACTGTTTGGTACCGTGAAGATTAGACTTGACAAGGAAGCACCGATATGTCAATGACCTTTGTCACAATTTTGAGCAAGTCCAACTTAAGAATTATGTACACTTTCCTAATATTTGTGTTTAAAAGAGAAACCATTCCCTTAGAGTCTCCAGTGAACGACCAATAATAGATTTCATACGAGAGTGTCTAATAAAATACTGCAGAGAGTGAACGCGTGTTCAGTCTACCATGCACGAAGACAGTCTACAGCAGACTCTGTCCGTGGTCTACACGCACGGACTCCACCACATCCTCGAGGATGCTTGGTACGTCCCAGAAACCCGTGTGTTTCCAACCCAGCGGTGCATGGATTCGTACAAACTAAGCTCATGATTTTCCAGCAACAACGAAAGAGGCAAGTAATTGGAAAAAAGCGTATCATGAAACCTTACAACAATGACCTACGATACTTTAAGGGGAAACTCTTTACGTCGAAACCTTTTCACTTATCTCGTTAAGCTACAGAAGACATTGTGCAATATTCCGAGTAAAGTCCATACCGCCTCTGAAAGTCCGAAAAACGAAATACATCAAAATTTCCGTAATTAATGCCTTCAAAAACACCGTAACTAGCTCAATGATCGTAAAACGCGTAAATAATTGGAAATACTCAGCGCAGTAAAATGTGACAGAATAATGGAGAAACTAAAATACCATCGAATCCTATTAAAGGGATATAAAACACGAACGAAAGTTTTCTGATAGTCGTTTAAAAAAATCCCTCTTCCTCTGGGATTTTTCGAAAGTCAATTTGTCAATCAATTTTGCAAAGGGTGGCTTCATTCGGTTGGAAAGCGCCGAAACGTTTTACCAGAGAATTGAAGCATCGAAAAAACGTCATTCGGTATCTTGACACGATTCAGAATGTTTTTTTTTTTTTTTTTTTTTAATATTCTCTCCTTCCTTTTGCTTTGATTGCCAATCACGGGGGACACAAGTAGCGCACTGGGTCAGGATTTATTTTCGAAAAGGGACGAATTCGTTCGGTCCTGGACGTTCAAGTGTTCCGTCGATGATTGGAGTACGGAAAATTCGATAGTTGTTTCGTAGCTGGACGAGAAAAAACGTGGTTCCTCTATTTTTCAATTTAAATTATAATCCGTCGCGCGGTAGGGCGATTAACTTTCAAAAGGGTCCGAGTGTTATTAATTTCCGTCTCGCTACGGGAGCGTTCCATGAAAAATCGAGGCACGGTAAATACAAAGCGATTGTCTCGCTTACTTTTTTTAAACAGTCGATAGCGTCGAGTACTCGTAACGCGATGAATTGCGTTTCATTTTTCAAATGTTCGACCCCGGATCGCTTTCGAAACAGGACAGTGCGTTCCCTGGGGAATCGCAAAGCTGAAATTTCGATGCCACGGACCATCGCCATTATTTGTGATTTCTTTTAAAATAAAAGTACGGCAACTAAGTTATTCTACAATATTTGCTCGAGTAGCTTGATTAATAACCGAGACGCTCAGTTGCATAATTTTTATACATTACTCTGTATGTTCACAGGGGACAAAGAGACGCCTAAATATGTTCATTAATTAACCTTCTTCCGTGGCAACAGAACGTTCCGACGATTAATTATCACCGAAGCGACGAAAGTAAATGGAGGCCATCCAGAGTAGTCGACTCATCGGGGACGTAGGGGCATAGGGTTAATAAATACTCGTTACAGCGAAACAAGCAAACCCTCGACGAGATCTCCCCGCTGGGGACTTCGTTTGACCCTCGATCATTGGCCCGTAATACGATTGTCAGGGTTTCCCCTACACGAAAAATCGTAGCAGCTCTGCGATCCACCTCTACCCTCAGCTCGTCGCAATTCTCACCCCGGTTCGCGCTTATCTGGCCGCGCGGGGCGTGCCTAAGTCTGGAGGGGTTATTGTGACTTCCGTTTAACGCGAAAACTTGACCTCGTTCCGTAACCACCGTCATCCCTCCGACAAGGGTACGTCGTCGTCTAGATAAAACGCTAATCCCTGGCTGACAAATTATTTTCAAACCCCATTGTCCTCGCGACGGGTGTTCCCAACGAAATTGTGGCTGCAAGGAAAAATTCTGACGTGTTTAATCCCTCTGCGAAGTTATTTAGTTATTTATGGCGTTGAACGTTTCTAAATTATTTTTAAGAGAGGTCAGGGTTTATATAAAATATTCAGGTAGTAAGACAGTGGTTGGTCTTGACCAAGTAGAAATTGCACACCCAAAAAAATAATTTAGAAAGTAAAGAATTTTCCCACGTAGATCTCATCCTTCCCCAAAATATCAATGATTTCCCTCATTCTTCTTCATCCTTCGACAACCAAAATTATAGGAACTTACGAACAATATTCAAGCGGAGAGTGAAAGTCGTTCGCGGAGCAATTAATTTCGGATCAAGACTACTATAAATCTCGCCAATCGTTCCCCAACAATCCTCGATTAAGAGAAGATAAGATTAATCGTGGATGGAGCCAAGCGCACCCGCCAGGGTGAATATTATTTTAATGGCGCAGAGACACGTTCTCCCGCGAACCGCGAAGATCATTGAGAACCGACCAAAGAGGGGGCACAATTACCGTGACTTCCGCTTAACGCGGGAGCGCTTCACTTTGCCTAACGGCTCTTTCCCCCAAGTATCTAAAGTAACCCTGCACGCATCGTTTAATAGTCCTTTCATGCACCGACTGGGCGAGTGAATTTGTACCTAACACCAACCAGAGCTAATCGAAGCGGAAATTAAAAATCTCTCCTTTGTTACCTTTTCGTATAACGTCTTGTAATTCTCGCAGGCCTCCACGCACTTCCTGAAGGTTTCCATGGATTTCCTGGTCCTCCCTGCGAAGACGTCCTTCAAGTCCACGTACTTTCGACAGATGATGACCACCTGGTTGCTCAGGGCTTTGAACAGATTCTCGATCCTCTCCTGGCTATTGTAGTACGGCGAGTTCAGCCAAATGGTCCTGAACAAGTGTATGATCTTGGTCAGGTGCTGTTCTATGTCTGCCGGATCGGTACATTTGTTCAGTTTCTCGGAGTCGGGCTTGAGGATGCGCAGATAGCCGATGTTGGAAATCGCTTCCTTCACGCCGTGCTCGATCTCGTCCTTCAGGGTTACGAACTGTCGAACGTAGGTCGAGTGGTTGGCTGTTAGAAACATGGCTATCTTCTTTACGGTGGTGTTTTGCAGCTGATAGTTGAGGCCGCAGAGATTGTCGTCTGTGTACCAAGAGAGAATTTTATTTCGTAATACCAGACCAAATCTCCTGAAAACTAAACAATCTACGGAGTTTAATTTTTTTCTTGAGACAGTCGAAGGTTAGATAATTTAGCATCTACATCACGTTTGGAATTAATTTCTTTAGATTTTTATTGAAAACTCCTGTCACCCATCTCTGAGTGGGAAGTAAAGTGTTGGGGGGAGATGTCTCTTAATCCTACGATTCGAATCCAGTCTTTTTGGGGGGATAGGGTACTAACAGCGATAAACCCAAAACTCATGCTCGTCCTCGAGGCACAGCAACTCGTTCGGGGTAGCTTGTTCCTGGTCGGAGAGGGCGATCCTGATTTGGGTGGTCCAATAGGCCACCACGCCCTCGAGTCTCTTGACCAGCTCCTTATCAGCGCTGGCCTCGACGCCGGTGGAGACGTCGTCGCCCTCTCGGGGTACGTATATCACCGTTAAGCCCAGCATTTTGTACGCCAGGTCAGTTAGCGAGCACAGGAAAGTGTCCACGCTGGTGTAGAAGTCCGCCTTCACGCATGTGTTTTGATTTGGTTAAGGAAGAGTAACTAACTGTACGAGTAGATGTCAGTGTTTACTGTCGACAGTAAACACTGTCGACAGTGTTTACTGTTTTTGTCGACATGGAGCCTTATAGTGTCGAACATCTAAGCATGGCAATGTCTTAAATATTTAACGAGTTCCCTTCGAGCGATTTGGATGAAATTTGGTATACAAGGCTTCTCAGGGTCGTTGATTCCAAATCTGAACTCAAAATTCAGAACTCCAAAATCGTAGATTCACTCTGTCTACACAAGATGCAAAAAGTGGGATTGAGATGAACAAAGAAACAAATTTTTTTTTCAATAAAAGCTTGAATTTTTAATCCTTGCGATTTTCGGTGGAAAAAATTGGAATAATCACCCTCCTAATGGGAAACCTCCTGCAAGGAAAATACGCGAAACCTATGCTGCGACCGTGCCAAGAGTTTCAATTCGACTCGAAAGTGCAAAAAGTGGTTCGCCTCCGCGGCTCCCGTCGCAATTAGAGAAACGTCCCTTCTATCCAGTTAGAATCCCGGAATCCATTAGAAATAACGAAGCGACTTCCGGCCGAACGCGACGCAATCGTTTCTGACTGGACCGCCCGAGTAATCCAGTTCCCTCGTGCAGAAGCAAAACATCGACGCCGAATTTACCGTGCTGTGAGTTGCGCGGTGCATTTAGCCGAAAATTATGGTAATAATAACTTCGTCCAACCCTTCTTGTTTCGCCTCCACCCCCGCCCTTGCGTTCCGCGAAGTTCGCGCGTCGCGACGTGGTAACGGAATTGCTGGCTCGAGGTTGGGAAGTTCGCTCGGGGTTAGATCTGGTTAGGCCACAGCGCGACAGATTGTTTTGCGACCCTTAAAGTGGGTCGGTTTGCTCGATCTTTGTCTCAATTTTGTATAAAAAGTTTCATGTGCTCCGGCAAGGATCGATTAATAAAAAATACGTGAATTGAAATTTAATGGATGTAGAAATTCGGTGGGTTAAAAATAAAATAAATTGTATGTCTAGGTGCACGAGGTAATTAGGAGAAGGGTAAACGCCCCGAGAACATATGAGACAGATTATACATAATCGGTTAGGAGAGCTTCCGCGAACCTGAGATCGATTTCCAGCCATAATTTGTGAACCATAAATTTCCCATCGACTCGGATTGCCCGAGTCCGAGTTTTAGGCGTTATAAATTTCGAATAAATCAATGAGTTCGAGGTAGGACAGCGCTAACTTTTATACCCAATTAAAGCTGACTAACTCGGGATTCCTAACTCCAGTTTAACGAAGTTTTCCTATTACTTCTCGGGCTCCCTTCGCTGTAGTATCATCTTACAGGTGTCATCGAGTCCTACAGGCTCGTGGAACACTCGATCGAGGAAACATAAACTCACGGAAGCTTGTAAAAGTGATACTCGGGATTAATCGAATTGTAGACGTAACGGATGCCAGGACTCAACAAAGTTACGCAATTTGTGAATCACTACCTAACCAAGTGCTAGTATCTTTTTAGTATCTTTTTACCAACAGAACGACCTGTTGTATCGACCTAGTGTTTTGCATTACCCAGTCATATCGACAGAGCACTCTATCTTATCGATTAACCGGACCCTTTATACAGTAACGACTATCTCAGGATGAAAAATACCATCTCTCGCGTTTCAGGCTTCGACAAGCTTCTCCTGGCCTAGATTCCGACCTACCACAGTTGCTGAACCCGCGAATCGTCCATCCACACCAGCTACCTCTAGGAAGAAGACGAATCTAGTACAATTTTTAGTCTCTCTTGCGTATCAATTACGAGCTCTCGACTACCAGATCTCGACACACTTCTTCTGGCCTGGATTTTACCTAGCATTTCGTCTAGCAAAATTATTCAACTGCGCCCACCTCGAGTATCTCAACTTCGTCAATCTTGACATCTTGATCTACATTTCATCGATCCCCAAAATCGACTCGGGCCGTTTGACTCGAACCGTCTCGTGGTTGAAGCTAAAGCGAAGCGTTCCAAGTGGGACGCGCCAATTAAAGTTCCCCCGCACATATTGTTTACCCCTGCCACCCCCCTTCCTCTATCCTCGACAAGAAAAAAGGACGGGAAAGGGGCGCAGGAAAGTTTGGAAGCTCGTTGAAGTATCGTTATGCCGTGGTTTCGGTAGCTCGTCGCGAAACTTCGGGCCGACTAATTAAACACGAGTTAAACCGGAAGAGGATACTGTCTGGCCAGGTTTCGATGCGGAGGAAGATCGGCGCCAGCGTGTCCCGGACCAGGGAAAGAATGTGGCTCTCCACCTTGGTGTTCAGCGTCCCGAACAGCACGCGATCCCTGAAGCTGTCCGCACGGAAGATCTCGTGCGGTTCCCTGACGAAGTAGGTGAGCTCGTGAACGGGGACCACGGGGAATCCCAACGAGGCGGTGAGCCTCCTGTACATATAGTACACGGTCAGCACGGAGACCCCTGGGTTCAGGAAGAACTCCCTAATCGGGAATTCGTTGTAGCTCGTCCATTCCAGCTCCGATAGGTCGCTGAGGGTTGTCATTTCCTTCACGATGGTCACCTGGAAACAGGGAAGCACAAATTCTCAGGTTGAAAAGTACAAGTTCTATTATACGTAAACATCGCTCAACAAAACATTTGATATTCAGTCGCGAAAGAAATTTTTGTTACAACCTAGTAAATTATGAAGCTTGAATACCTTTCTTGCGAGTAACGTTACAAAAACAAAATTCTCCATAAATGATGCCACCAGTCACGAAATGGAGTATTCTACAAGCCTAAGTGACTCGCATACCCTTTCGTCCCTCCTCCCTCGACACCAAAGGGTTAAATTAAATCGCGCGTTTAAAATATTCAAAGCCTCGAGTCGAGCAAAGGCAAGATTAGTTCGAAACCAGAGCGGAGGCAGGGTTTCGACCCTAAATAGTGGCAACCCATTGAAGAAGGGACCGAAACTTGGCCAATAAACGCGGCTACATGTATCCGTGGCCCGTAATCTCGAAGTTAACTTTAAAAACGATGTTACCCACGATATGACACTTGTCCGGAAGCTCGTCAACGACGAAACTTGTGTCGAATACCGGTGTATCGAGCGGTAGGACTAGAGAGCCGAGTGGAGTGTGCTCACCAATTTCGATAGCTCCTCGTCGTCGTAAACTGGCCTGAGCTCCTCTTCCAACTCCGCCGTTTCAAGTTCTGCGACGGGACATGGCGGGGAATTAATGAAAATAAACGCAGTGGAAAGTCTTAGATCGTAGGAGCTAGACAGAGTGTTCAATAGGCAAGGTAGAGTATCCTGTTGGCAAGACTCGGTACGGTAGAGTGCTCGATCGGTAAAACTCGGTAAGGTAGAACAGTTCTGTCGATAAGCAGATTTCTCTGCTGGTAATCTAAACCACTGCATCGATACTACGATTTCCTACAACGTATCTAATCCTGAAACCATCCAACGATTGAAAATGTAATTTCCAAAGAAGCTCCTCCATCGACCAGGCACCCAACTACCCATAAAAATACCACCCACCCTCAATTCCTTCAATGTCGACAACAAATCGTCCCGTTTTAATCATCGATCGGTTCTCCAAGCAACGTCATCGATAATCGAGCTCGTCTCAGCGGGCGAAACGGAAACAAATTCAGCGAGTTGGGATCGTTCGTTAGTCGTCGATTGGAAACGGCGGCGGTCGCGATGGGTCCTCTTAAATCCGGCGGGAGAGTTAAATCGAAGACATTCGTTCTCAAGAATCTTCTTCCCTCCTCTCTCTCTCTCTCTCTCTCTCTCTCTCTCTCTCTCTCTCTCTCTCTACCTCGTCCGTCCCAACGTCGTTTTTCCTCAGTCCTCTTTTCGTCCCAGTGGCAGCGAGTTCGCGGCGCGCGCAACCACCAACCCTCCTCATCCAGGGATACGTCTTTGCTCCTGGCAATCTAATAGGAACGATAAATCGCGAGCAGCTACTGAATCGGCGGAAGAGGAAACACGTCGGGTGATCGAGGCGCCGCGGGAGGACACGTTGCCGTAATTTATTGGCCTATGATAGCGAGCATTATGTAGATGGTAACGATGTCGTCTTCTCCGCTTTCTCCATCGCCGACCAGACCCCTCCTCTCCCCCCCCCCCTATGGTCGTTGGACTTATTACCGTCACGTAGCTTTCCGCGACGATGGTTTTTCACGGTTTACACAGCGTCCCCGTCACGTTCGCGTTCTACGTTTCCCGGATTTCTGCGATTGACGGCGACGAGCTCCAGGAATTCCACGGGATCGATGAGCCTGTGACGGAAACGCTCGCCACTGTGTGTACTTCAACGGAATCCGGTGGATGGTTTCGTTCCTGCGACGGAATTGTTGGAATCGCGCGGATTTCTGACGAGGTAGGTCCAGTTGATGGTGAATTTTTGTATACTTCGTGGTAATATTGTGACGATCGTCGAGTGGAGTCGAGTAGAAAGTATAGTACGGTAGCGTACAGATTCGAGTAAGGAAGTAGATCGTGAAGAGGCCCTTGGGTGCAATGGTTGCGGCGCTCCAGGGGTCGCTAAGGGCCTAAGAGCTTGAATCGACCACAAATAGCGTAATAATTGATGTATCGAATTCAACACCGTGATAAACAAACCTAAACCGTGGCCACGACTCTAATTCTTTAGGAGCGGGTATCACAAATATCACAGAATGCGATGGAAAATCGTTGTAGGTGAAAAAGTTAATATGGCATGGTTTTTTATTTTTAATTCCTCGAACGATACGAGAAGTATTAACGGAACACATATCGCTGAAAAGTGACAACAACGAGCGAGAAATGCCGGGCATATTGCTCGTTGTGCAACGTATTTTCCATCTACACGTTCAAAAATGCCTGGACGGACAGGGGGTTGCTATTACCTGGGGAGGGGGGGGGAGGAGGAGGAGGAGGAGGAGGCGGAGGAGGAGGAGGATTGAACATTAAAAATCACGCTGGTCAAAGCGAGTAATCTGTCAAATACTTCGCGCGCACGGTATAATTCATCCTTTTCGAGCGTTAATTATTTTACAAAAAGCGCTCTCTGTGACTATACTCGTCCAGCGTTTTCCAGTTTATCAGAATTCGTTAACAATGATGGCGGTTCGCGCCTGTGTAGAAATAAAAGGTTGCAGGTGGACAAGGCGGTTGGCGCATTTTTCACGAAATTTTGTCGACTTTAGTGAATTGGACAGAAACTAAATTAAATTGTCAAAAGCTATGGGAACATTTTTTTGTTTTTAATTTACAGCACCAAATTTACCGTGCAAAACGAAAGATTCGAGAACTCGATCGTCCAAGACTCCAAGTCTTCGTTAAAAAAAGTACTGGCAAAGACTTGCGCCAACCAGAAAAATTCGTCAACGACCCGTCGATCGAGCAGCGCGGGGACGCGACGATAACGATTACCAATAAAATCCTCGTCCAGCGGATTACCGGTTACAATTTCGTTACACGCTCAACGCGAAAGTAATTTTTGTTTGGGGCTAGGCGATGGAAGAGGAAGAGGAGGAAGGGGGAGGGGGAGGGCGTGAACACGATCGAACCCCGGCGAATATCGCAGTAAACATTTTCGCCACCAATATCGGTGTATTAACGAGTCCCCCGCGCCCCTGAGTACCGCCGCCATTGTCGACGTAATTGCGGGCACTTTACTCCGCGCAACTCGCTTCGATTCGGACCTCCATTTGGAATTTCCCAGTTAACACCGGAACCAGTGGTATCTTTCCAGGCGCGAACAAGAATGGAAACGTGTTAACCAACGATAATCGGCTGGTCATTGTCTTTTTAGGGTCGCGGTAAATGATTCCCGACGGTGGCAGATGTTTATTCCTGATAGACTCTCGTTTATATCACGGTCACGAGGGATATTAATTGTTAATTCGAATACAAAAGGATAAAAATCGACGAATACAAGTAGTCCTCGTTTACTCTATTTTTACCCTACATAGAAGCAGTAAAACTACAGGATGGAAAGTACCCAATCTCCCCTTTCGAAAATAATCAAGGGAATTAAGAATCTTTCTAGACGTTCTGCACGTGCATCCGTCCAAAAATGGTTGTTTGGTATACAGGATAATAATTGGCATTCAAGGTGTTCGGTGCTCGTGGTCGTGGAATGCCTAATCCGCTCGACAACACGGTCGTTCGATTGACCTGAAACAATGGGAGCATCGATACGAACGGGCCGAGGGGTGAATTATGACGCTTAAGGTGGCCACTGGCCGACGATTAATCGGTCGTTCACGGTGTTGCCGAGTTCCTAATTTGTCTCCAGGATTATGGTAATACGAGCCCCACCCTCCACAGTGCTTCCCCGAACCGATTCGCCGCGAGTCTCGCTGGTTACCGAAAGTAGGCAAACTGGATGAACCAATTGGGCTGCCTATACCATGTGGTTATCCTCACGAATTGCGCTGCGAAACCCACGAGCGTATCGATGTATCTAGCTCAGCCCTAAATGTGGCTTTTATATATACCGCGAAAGATGGTTGAGTAGCAACGTTAAAAAATTTAAATAAATATTTGAAAATAAAATTTGTAAAGGAAAGATCAAAACACGCCCGAGCGTCGTCACAATTCCGCGGATCGATCCACGGTGTACGTCACTTGCATTCCCGGAGGTTAGGGAACGCGGGTAGAAGGGGGGGGGGAGGGGGCGGCGAGGGGGCAGAAAAAGATAGCGGAGTCGTGGGAGCTGGCATGGAACTCGCGTAGACGGGGAAACGTGGAAGACTTTAATATTTTTCTCGTAAATCTTACTGTGCCTCTCCTCATCGTCGGTGGACTCAGCGTCCAAGTACTCTCTGCGCGGATCCGGCGGCGGCTGATCTTTAGCTTTAACTTTCTGCCTTTGCATTTTATTGACGGGTCGGCCTGCCGGCCTCGACGCCTCTCTCTATTCGAGAACTCTCTTGCAACTGATTTATGCGGCCCCGTCCGACTGTTACCGCCGTTTCCCGAACCCTTTTTCCGCTTTCCGTCTTGCAGTAGATATCGTCGAGTGCCACGAAGTTGCTCGATCCTCGAGCTCGAGACCGTGACGGACGAGATCTCGAGTGATCGTCGCTTGTCTCCAGCATTTGAGGATCAACCAGAGGGCGACGACGGATCGATTCCCCTCGGCGAATCCACGGGAGAACCTGGAACCGAACTCTGTGTATTCAGAAAGGAGAGACCGTTTCGAGTTTACGTAGGTCCTCGAGTGTTTTTTCGTATCTTGCGTCGATGTCCCCGAGTTCTGGCTTCTAGGAGCTTTCTTTTGACGGTTATCGGGAAGTTCGATTTAAATTTTTACTGTTCCGAGTTATAGGAGGCGAGAATTTTAAGTTATTTACGCTACTTTGTCGACAGACTGCTCTGTACTACCGATGAGGTACTCTGCAGTGCCGACAGACTGTTCTGCGCTATCGGTAGAAGGCCCCACCTTGGCAATAGAGTACTCTACGCTACCGATAGAGTGTCCTACCTTGCCACCAGAGTGCTCCAGCGAAATCCCTGCCGTGCATAATGACTTGACACGGTCCAGAGTCGCTGAACCCCTATAAGGAGACTCAAGATCGGTCAATCGCCCCTTGAACAAGCGTAAAAACGTCTTTGGCAACGACCATTGTCCGCCATTCCCCGACTTATTTAAGTTTGGCATTGCTGCGCGATTCCGTGGGATCACCGTGGATGGATCTCGATATTTACAGCGCTTGGGAGTGCCACATCAATCTCGCGACGGGCTTGAAATGGCCGTTCGGGTTGCTCGCAAATCCACGTCGTTTAGGTGGCCGGTGCATTAAACGGGATTTATATTTCCTCGAATAGGAGCCGATGGGATCGATCGGTATTGTCGGCCGGGAAGTAGTACCATTTTGCATCTTATTTAAAGGTTTTGAACGTCGCGGGTAATAAAATCGTGCTTCGCCAATGGAAGATGCGGGAGGGAAGTTTATGGTGTTGCCACTTTTGTTGTCTATATCGAATTTCATCGTCCCTTTTCTTCGGGCACGACGGTGGCCGGGCTTTTGTGCGGCTGGATTTATGGATATTCCGTTGAAGACGAGCCGGATGAATTTGTAGTCCTCTTTGCGAACCGGAAACGATAATACCGCGGTCGCGACGATCGTTCCGCGGGTCTTGCGAGCCCGGAACACGACCCGCGGACGTTGTAACGCTGCCGGCGAATTTACTGGGATCCCCCGTAACGATCGGGAGCGGTTATGAGCTGAATACTGGAGTGGAAGAGCGTAGAATGATTTCTAGGACAACTCGTGAATGGGCACGAGCAGTTAAAGTACGGAATTTGGCGTCATCGAGGGGTTTATTGTTTCTTAGGTAGAGGGAGATTTGATTTTTGGGAAGGAAGAAGGAAATGTTTGGGGTCCTCTTCGCTTCTGTTATTAAAAAAAGTCTATCGATACAGTGCTTTACAGGGCCAACAGAATACGCTACACTACCAGCAAAGTGCTCTGCAATACCAACAGGCTGCTCTACACTACCGATAGACTGTTATACTACACATATCCATCTACCATCTACGAAAACCTCTAAAAACAAAAGTAAAAGCGATGAAAATGATTGGACCTCTGAACACATAATTCTTCTTCAAGAGAACCACGTCCCCAGGCCATCCGCCGTTCCACCCGAAATTTTTAAATCTCTGTCGGTCCTCCACCCAACAATGGAGTCCTCATCGTCAGACATCGGAAGTTCCTGTCCTCTTGTATAAATCTCCCTCTCCTCCCAGCCATTGACGTCTCGTTCTGCAGCCGTATCAGGCACCTAGCGTGTAGCAACGCTGTTTTTGCTATCGGTTCGCGGACAGCCGGATGAGCGACGCTTTCAACCAGGCCAAGCGAACGAACGAAAGGAGAAATTGCATCCGAACGAAGAGCACGTAGAATGGGAGGGGTTTGGGGATGGCCGGTCGATGGAACGAGATTAAAAGAGGCAAAGCTACAAGATTAAAAGGCAATGCCGGACACGGACCGAATCGAACGGCCCCCGGACGACTGCTCGCGGAGACATTTATATTCCTGGGAAATCGTTATTGACCGATCAGGGGACTCGAACGATCCCTGGCGTGTCGTTCCGCGCTTTTCTTTCTTCCCTCCACCCTCCGTCTTCCGTTTCAGCGATCCACGCGCCTCCGGGCGCCCTACCAAAGATACACGCGCGCGTACATTCACACAGGAACACTTTGTCCCTGGTTCCTTCGAGGTTTCATTGTCGTTTATGGTATCCAGCCTTTTGTAGCTTCCTGGCTCGACCCGTCGTCGTTTTTCTCGGTCCGCGGAACTGAAACGCAGCTCTACCGGTCGCTCGAGGGGGCGGTTTTACGAGAAGTTTAATTGGCCTCGTAATTTCGGCTGCTGGCCACCGGGCGAGGACAAATTCTTGTTTGAGGGAGGAGTTCTCTGGGGCTCTGGCGCTTGACGCGACGCGTTCCACTGAATTCTCTTTATTTCTCACGGTTTTTATAGATCGTAGGCCATGGAACACTCTAATGGTAGTGTAGAGGGTTCTGTTGGCACTGCAGGATGCTTTAGCGGCAGTGTAGATTAGTCAGTCGATACTGCAGACCAATCTGCCGGCAACACCTCGAGATATTAGCGTTAGAAATGTATTAAATCTAGAATTTTCTTAGAAAATAAAAATTTCCTTTTCTTAGAAATGTTCTGATCGCGATTCAGTTGGATTTCTCTTCGAGCTCCACCTCCATTTTTAAACACGATCCCCACGTGCTTTATTATTCCTCCAACGTAAAGTCAGATAACGCGCCATCGGCATTGCCCCGGCGCATTTTTATTGCGCTGTTGTTATTAATCACCCAGCGACGAAATGTGTTACCGCCTTCCGACCCCTATCCATCACCCTCCATCTTCTTCCGTCGTCTATTTTACTCGCAGATTTCTTCGAAGTCGCCTTTGAAGGATCAAAGGGACGGTGTATCGAGTTCCCCAATGGATCTTGCGCGTCACGGATCAAGGGTCACGGAGCACTTCGTTAACACGTCAGGGGTATCCAATTATTCCAATGGAAAACGGGCCGTGTTAACCCTTCGCACCCTGAGGAGTCGTAGAGTAATAGCTGTAGAGTAATAGCCAAGTGCGCGGAGTTTTTATTTGAATTTCTGTCTAAGAGGATGATCACGAATAAATCTTGACAATTTGGTCATTTGCACAACCTTCTTCGGACTTAAAATTTCTGTTGATCAAAGATAAGCACACACGAATCAATATAATATTATTTTTTATTACCTCCAAGTGCCTGAACAGTACAGCTTGGGGGTGCAAAGGGTTGAAAGGTCCGGAGTACCTGTACCAAGCAAATGACGCCAATTCTTTTACCTGAAATTACCAATGTCCCCTTGACGTTCGAATTCAACCTCCGCCAACTTTTCCCGCCAAGTTTCCAGCCCCTCCCACGCACCCCATCGACGAGCACGCACCCAGGCGCATTAGCAGCGCGTTTAATCGTATTTTTATTATTTTCCTCGGGGTGTTTTCAAGGCCAACGCTTACCTGTTGCTGCTCTCCGCAATTATGCATCATCCTTTCAGCCGTCGGCTGTATGCTCGAGGGACTTATCGCGGAAACTCGCCTCGGTTTTCCCGCCTCCCCCGACGACCAGCGAAACGGAGAAAAAAGATGGCAGCTGGTCGGGGAAAACATTGTGGCTGGCCGTGTATGCTCGTTTACACGTCGAATCGTTCTTTTTCCAGACTTTTATTATCGGAATTGTTCATTCGCCTTATTAACACGTTGGCTGTCAAACGGAAACTCGTGAAAATTTCTACCAAGTTAAAAGTTCATCTCTAAACAGTTGGAGATAGGATCATTTAATATCTGTTGTAGTAATTAATTTATTAACCGATTTATTTTCATTGTTCTTCTCAACTTTGGAATTCATTTCTTTAGTTTCATTATGGAAAGTCCTGTTACCTCTGCCGACCAACTCCCGTTAATTCTTCTCAATCGGGATAATTTCACTTGGCCCGCTTCATAATGGCTCGTGGATATTGAAATCGAAGGAACGGGAAGCGCGGGACGGTAACGAGATACGAAACGCGTCCGTGGTCGGCTGAAATTTACATGAAACTTAATCGGCTGCAGCGGATACACACGTGGCCCGGGCGCAGGCTGACTAGTTCACAGGGTGCATTTATAATTGAGCATCCGTTCGGCGGCGATTTTCCCTCGAAGCAGCAAGAGTAACGGATCGATCCCTGGATCTGTATTAATTGTTAGGAAGCTGCTACAGTTGGCGGACCGATCGGAACAGTGGAAAGCTTTGTTGGCGGAGATTGGCAGCTTGAACGAAATCCCTTGGCGATGGAACGGACTGTTGTGCTTTCGACGACCGATTGATTCCGATGACTTTGTATCGAAGCTTTAAGTTTCGTTCAGTGACGAGTTACGGTCAGGTCTAGATCAATTTCCCACATGTCTAATTCTTTAAAAACTAATCCTCCTCAGATTCCATGATACTAATCTTTGCCTGAACATCCTGACCACCTTAGCAGTGTCAGTCTATGTTACATCTAGGTCAACCTCCCTTAACGATAACTCTCCTTAACCAGTCGAGGTCCACACAGTCGTGAAACTTGCAACAGTGTTCCCATAGTTTGAGACTCGTTGGGAATCCGATCGGAGCAGCGTTCCAAAAAACTTCGCATGCTCGAACGCAGTCCTGGTCCGCATTTAACGGGTTCGTACGAGAGGATCTATCTTCGCCGATGTTTCGCTAAAAGCCGCTGAAAGACATTTTTCTTTCGTCCTTTTACTCGGTTCTCCGGTTATTTCTCGTAGTAGACGAAAAGCTCCGCGGTAAGAAACTTTTTTGGAATTTCAAAGGAACGAGCCGGACGTTAGAGGGAGCGACATAAGCAACCGAGAATAGCGCCGATGGACCGGAGGAGTATGAAAACTCGGTACCCGCGTATTTGCCTGATAAAAGCCGAGCAAGTTCGAAGAAGACTCGACTGGGCTCGAAACTTCGCCGATACGGTCGGACACTCAGAAAATTGCGCTGTCTGGATTAACGCAACGATCCCTGCTCGGGAGTTTCTGTTGCATATTAAGGGTACATCTCCCTCGAAGAGCCTCTTTGGCAGTCCAATTAACAGAGGGATTCCCATTGGGAGGACCATTTGAAATTATTTTTTCCCTCAACTAAAAGAGGAACACGGATGCAAACTTCTGCGGACATATTCGTTCGGTCTCGATGGGCTATTTGAATTTTCTCGATATTCTTTAATTAGGAAGACACTCTGACCTTGGGGTTTCAAGGTTTTCGATAGATCAAAGTTGGCTAAAATCAGAGAAAACATATTCACAGTTTTGACAGGCTATCTGAATTTTCTTGATACGCTATAATTAAAAAGCTTCGAGGTTCGAGAATAATTCGTTAGAATAAATATATTCACGGTGTCTGGACGGTGCCATCTGAATTCTTTCGACGTCCTGTAATTAAAGGAACTCTGACCTTGGCGCTTCGGTGTTTTCGAACGCCCCAAGCTGGTTACCGTATAGGTTCATGAATATTACGTCGCAGGACCAGCGCGGTTCGTCGAATTAATTAACGCAGGAGAGATACTTCTGTTTTGGAAGAAACTGGGTCGAAGTGGGGGGAACAAAAGCAACGGTAGCTATCGTATGTATGCTAATTGAACGAGGGGCAATCTGGAATGGACCCTGGCAGTGGCTTCCGGTTGATTACCATGGCAAGTACTCGGAAGAGAGTTCCTCCAGCGAACGACAATGTGAAAACAGCTTTAATGTTCCTTCTCCACTCGGTGGTCGAGTGGCTGCACGACAAAATCCTGTTCTCGGATTACCAGCGGCGTGGGACACATCAACCCTTTCGCTCAATCGCAGGACGAAGTTGATCCACGCGATCCTGAACGAATTGGTCCTTGTTCGAGTATTCTTGGTTCGAAATTCGTCGGGAAAGAAATAAACGAGAGACGTTAAAAATAAATCATGCGTCGAATCGAGCAACGGGTGTAATACCGAGTGCATGATATCGAAAACGAAATTGTTTGCTCGCTAAATATTTGAAACGAAACGTATCCAGCAAAAATCCAATATTATGAGATACAATATCACGAAATTAAAAGTTACATTCAACAAATAGTTCGGACAATTCGTGCTTGTTTTCGATCGAACCCGCTTGGCAATTTTTAAGAATGAAATATCAACATCGCACCAGCGACCCAGTTTGTTTTACGTTCGAGGTGGATCAATCACGACCATATTCAAGTCGTTGATAATCAGGTAACCAAAGAAACAGTATCCTACCAAGAGCGAGTCGCGTTTAAAATTGATCCGTAACAAGCTCCGTCAGCTGCTTCGTTATTCAGTGACAACGCAGCAATATCGCAAGATCCAGAAACGCGAGATTTCATACGCGACAACCTAATACGTGCCGAGCCGGTCCGATCGGAACAGAAAAGCGCATTGATTAATCAACACGCGAGGCGGACGCCTCCTGGGAATTAAAAACGTCGACTCACCGGATCGAGCGAACGAGAGACGAGCAAACATACCGTGTCCTTTCTGTTAGAAAAAAAAAATCAATTTCGCGAAGTAGACAATTCGATTACGCGTCCCCGCACACGTGTGCAACGTTAAGAAATGAAATTGTTCTGGACGTGGAAGTTAATTTTTTAATTCCACCGGTACATGGCGCTCGTTCTAATAATTCGAAACGATCTGGGACGGGTTCGCGATCGAAACAATTCAAAGCGATTCGGGCGATTTATGCAATTCACAACCTTGGACCATTGTTATTAAAATTGTGCGAGCCGATGATGTTAGATAGAAATCGGTCTTCTGGTTTGTTCTGACCCGGCCTGGTCTGACCAGAATGGTTTTACACAATCGGAATCGCCACTTTCCTGGACGCACCTCGTATCACCTGGAAGGGTTCAGAATTCGTAGAATCGTCCACCACCCCCTTGCAACGACGTATAAAACGGTCCAGAAAGAAATTCGCCAGAAGTGGCGAGTGATCGATTGACGCGGGAGTCCGCCTCCGTTTTCGACGCGACTTCCACTCCTCGTTCGTCCTTGTCGAATTTAATAATGGCGAATTTACGCGTGACTTTTCCACGGGTCGCTGCAATTCCCTGCAACAGGGGTAACGAAGTTCCTGCGGACCATGCAGGGCTGGCTCTATGATCTCTAGCATCGCTATCTTACACTTAGTCGCAGGACGTCCTTCCAACTCGTGTTACGAATTAAAAATAGACGAGTCGCGGTCTCCGAATTTAAAAACTTTAGTTACAGTCTTTAGTTACGGTTTCAGTTTGAGATTCAGTTTGAGCGACCACCTCAGTACAACAGTTCTATTAATCGAGCTCTGTAAACGAGACAGCTTATCCACAATTTCGCCATCCATAATCGAGGTTTCTTTATTAACTTCACAAATTTTAATTTTTTTTTCTCACTGAAGCTACCCTAGTAGAAGTCGCAGGTGGCGCACGCGGCCCTGCGTCAGGTGGCTTTTCCGCGTGTAAAGCGATCGGTTTTACGCGGCGTCCGACATATTGGTCGGCCAACAAAGGCGGCATGCGCTGGCTCGTCGACAAACGATCCGCTGAATGAAGCCCTGGACGAAAGTCTTTATCGTACAGGTCGGAATTTCGCGATTACTTTGGGCCGAATGCGCGGGGCTTTATGGAAACCACGTGACTCGAAAACAAACGGCCAGTTTTTTTTTTTTTTTTTAATACCGTCGAACGCTCGACGCGAAAGTAATTTTCGTTTTGGGGGTGGGCGACGGAAGGACGGGCGTGAACACGAGAACGAGACAAATTATTTCGAGCCACGAGTTTCTCTTCGGGGAGGTTTACCCTTTCGGAATTGAATTGTGTTTTTTTTCTCTAGTATTCGCCTTAAACGATAGGGTTTCGTGTGTGGTAATTTTGTGTCCTCAATTAAGATTGTTTCATGCTCGAGATTGTAACACCAGGACCTCTAAAAATTTCCAATCATTTTTATTTCATTTAACCTTCGCTGTGAATTACAAACAAAATTGAGACCTTCTTTCCCGAGCGCGAATAGCGAAGAAAAAGTTCACCCTCGTCACCGAACGATTCTTTGTTTTGGAACCGTCTAAACCACCCGAAAGAAACGATCGCCACGGAAAGAAACATAATCGTACCTTGCCGAACGTTTGCTCCGATGACGTGGACCCGATTCGAGCTGCAAGAAGCGACGAGACGAAGAGGGATCTCGTGGGAATCCCCGCCGGGGATCCGCGGTTCTGCTGGTTTCGCGCTCTGCGACAGATGAGGGTGCGGTTTTCACCCCATCCGAGGGTTCTTTCGCCGCCCCTCCCCCCTCCCCCGTCTGGTTTGGCCTCTACCGCAAACTTTTTGCGAGCTGGACGGTGCCAATATGGCCGCGAAACGATTAACAGTGGCGGCGGCAGGGGACAAACCTGGCTGCTCTGTTTTTTTTTTCTTGGAGAAAGAGTACACGATACGACCGAAGCTTCGTGTTCTGATCGGTATACACAAGGTTTAAGAGTTGAAGAGGTAATGATTTTCACAGAAGGCGTAGAATACGCATTATTAATAACTAATACTCCTCCGCTGTACAATGTTAATTCGCTAAAAAATTTGGAAGAGCTAGCTCGATCCCTAGCTCGATGGCTGCGTTACAAGGTCCACTCTCCATCCAGAATCGAGTTTCGATTCGGTCGGTCTCTGCGAAAGAGTGGGGTCCCGTGTTCGTCGGGCAGTTCCGCGGTTGTTTGTCGACGGGGAACGTTGCCTGGAACGCTTTTCTTCGGCAATCGATTGCCGGACGAGCGAGGGATTTCCTCGAGTGGTTCCGCTGTCTCGTGCAGCCTGCCCTCTCGAATCGGTTCGCTGGCTGCTCGAATGGGACCTAACTGCTTCCCACGATCGTTGCCGCGGCCACTGATCGAATCGAACGGAAACAATGCCCGCTAGAATAACCGGTTCACGTAGCGTCTGGACGGTTAACCGAACAGGGACGCTGGTTCCTCCCAAGTGCGTTACGGTTTTCGTTAGCAAACGGCTGAAAATCGGGAAACTGGCCGTTGGCCACTCTCTCTATCCGCCGTTCCCGCCCCTTTGGGACAATAGCGTTTCCGGAAATGGAACGGTAAACATTTCGGGGGCGATTTAACGTCGTCGCTGTGATTACGAGGCGACGTTGCGTCGGGGAGTCAAATTCGGTTCGATAGCTGTGCGAAATAGTATTTTTCGAGGGGAGGGCGGGAAGCAGTTCTAGCTGTTTATCGTTAACTAGTATTTAGTTGTCGTTTCGAAGGATTGTATTTCGCAGATACGTTTGAGAAAAGTTTGGGAACCACTGGTCCGCAGGTGGAAAACTAGAAACGAGTTAATTTTAGCACCGTTGACGCTGCTTTTCGTTACAGTCGACTCCCCGATCGAGATCCGGATGGCTCCTCGTCCTTCTGTCTCCTCTCAGTCTTCCAATTCAGTTCCACATCGATCGGTCGATTCGATACCGCTGGAGAACGAGCGATTTAGCGACGCGACTCGATTAACCGACTCCAGTAATCATAGTGAAAGCTATCGTCGGATCTCAGCGACGGACTCTCGAGGAAAGAAACTCGGGAGAAGTCTTATCTTATCGTTCCCTCCTTGGGAACCCGCTGGAAGCTTGTTTGTTCCACGAAGGCCGTTTCGAGTGTATCGTAATCGATGATCGATTAATCCCCGTGGATGCTACTTCGTTAGAAGCGCCGCTCGGATGGCTTTTCATTTCGATAAAAGCCTCGAGAACGTCCCCCCCTCCCCCCCAAGACGTTATTCGTAGTTGGCGATTTTTACGATCGACCACCTTGATCGATACGAACGGTTTTGGGGCCGATCTATAGGGTGGCTCGCTGGAAACAGGACGTTTAAGGCGATAATCTTGTAGATTGGTCATCGTAGACGTCGAACAGAGAAAGGACATTTTTTTCTTTGGGAAATGATGCTTTACGTAGTTTACTTTAACGATAGATATTTGCTTTGCTCTGAAATAAATTTCTATCGTTTTTGTAATACACTGAAAACAAGATGAGAAAAATGTTTTGTGTCGATGGTGTGCATGGTTGATGTATCGACTAAACATCTATGAAACAGAAGTTTCGAAATGTATACAAAAAATTGTCCCGATTCAACGAAAATTCTTCAGTTAATTCAGCAATTCGTGGAAGAATTTAATGCACCAATGTTTATTCCTAATAAATTCTTCTACTACTCGTTAACATATTTGTCCGGAACACCGAACTCGCGAAGAATACCATGATTGTTGGTTTTCTCTTGACCCGTCCGGTACAGTATTTTTATGCGAACGACCAGGCGCGGAAATATGATTGTTCCAAGTTACGTCTGACTCCTTCCTAACCGGCGGAGGATTCCTCTTCGTGATTTCAATCCGTGTCGCTGGAATAAACAAGTGGTCTGAGGTCGATCAACGAGTCTCCGCGTCCACTGTTCTTCTGCGAAAAGAAAATACGTGCTTCAGGAAGGAAAAATATTCGTCCAAGAGGAATTCATCCGAACCGTTCCTCTGCTCTTTATTTAACCACTGCGGACTTATTTAATAGCAGTGAAATATGTACAATTTCGTTATAAAAGCGATTCAAGTTTATATTAACACTGCCACGACAATAATCCCAAAGGTTTCTGCGTGAAATGAATCGAAACAAAAGTTAAATGAAAATTAAGAAAATTTGTCTCCGTAAGACAAAAATCACAAAAGGCACTTAATATTTGGCCACCCAATGTAGTTTTCCCCCTCGAGTCCACTTGTCTTCCTTTCGAGGTGAAATAAGTCCTCGATAATTTTTTAAAAAAGAACTTTCCACCTCAGACGATAAGAAAAAATTTTCTCGAGGGCAGAACGCACGAAGCAACCCTTCGTTGAAGTTTTTTAAATTTCTCTTCATCGCGCGGCGTCGGCCCAATAAAAGTCCGCGTTTCCTTTCCCTTCGGCCCTAGCTTTTATTCCGACTGGAAGAAATTAGAACGTTAAACAAATAAAACTCCGCCGCGATGCCGCTCGGGCGAAGTGTTATTTCGAGGGAGGCGCAAACTTCATTCTGCAAATATTTCTCGCCGAAGTTGGCCGAAGTTGCCGCGGCATCCCTTTAACTCTTTTCACCTGCAACGGGGCTGCCGGGATACACGTGTACGGTTTGAGAATTAGCGACTCGCGCTGCGGAAAGCTCGCTGCGGATCTGCTAAGGGAAGATGAAGCTGTCTGGGGCCAGGGGTGCCCAACCTAGACATACTTGTAGCCTGAATCAATCACAGTAACCACGAAATTGGTAGTGATTTGCAAAATTTCGGTGCTTATTACCCAGATATACAATTCAAAATTAGAATCACCGACGGATGATTAAAAATTTGAAAGTTTCGGTTGTGATTTCTTTACAGGTGCTACAATTTCTGTTTTATCGGAGTAAAATTTTGTCTACTATAAGCAACCCAATTTTCAAAGATACCACCTGTAACTGTTAATATATTCATCTAGATCAAAGCGTGACGCCCTCAGCGGGCGCCAGTGCGACAGTGACGGCGCCTGAGGGGTCCCTACCTCTCTGCGCCATACCAAACGCGATCCATAACCTACCTGTTAAGGATGCTTTCCGAAGCATTCCTCCCAAGAAGAAAAAAACTGTCCACTCACCCGATCGATCTGGCAGAGATTAGGTCCGCTGGCGTTCCCAAAATCGAGACGACCATAGAGCCAACCCGGTGCACCTCTCCAGCGATTCCCCAACGCGACAGCGTTTCTCGCAGCAGTAAAGTCGAGTCTCGACAGCACGGTCACGCCGACCTGGAACATTTCCTCATACGTGACGTCACGTACACGTGATCGCGCGAACAACGCCAGCAGCGACTCGAAAGCCACCCTCCGTCGCTCGTTTCCCGCCCGTTTCATTGCGTTGCAATTTTTTCTCCACGCCCCCTTTCATCCCCCCCACCGACAATGTTTCCACTCGTAAAACAGTGTTTTCCGTCTTTACGACGCGCCATCGCATGGCCCCATCGCGTCTGGAAAGACTACTCTCAGTTTAGAGAGGCTTTCTGGCCTATAGTTGCTCTGGGCTTTTTTTTTATGCGCCTCTAAGGGAGGTTCGATGAAAGTTCGCGACGTTTTCGTAAGAGTTCGTCACTGGGGTGGTTTACGATTGGTCGAGGGGAGTCGTTTCGGAGATTTTAGGGAGACGGTAATCTTTTCTGTCGAGATGTGCCGAGGGGGAAATTAGGGGTTGGTTGGAGACGGATTGATCGTTAAGCGCTATCTACACAGGATGCTGTTTGGAGTGGATCACTGAAATAATTTTTTAGAGAAGATTAGGGCGTCGGAGTTGGGTTTGGTGGATTTTAGGGAGAGGACATTAGGGGTTGGTTTAAGATAAACTGATTTTTAACGGTTTTCTGAACAGAGCGATGTTTGAAATGGATCAGGCTCTGCCAAAATAATTTTTTAGAGTAGATTAGGGCTTCGAGGTATAGTAACCTGCAAAGCAAACGCAACATCAACCCTCCCCCGTCAACCTGTTGCTAATTCTCAGCACCATGGCACCCAGAAGTCCAGGCTGCGCCCACAATTTGAATTCTACGTCATCCCATTAAATTATTCGAATGGTCCCCAGCCCTAATTAAGACTTATCGATCGACGATGTCCCACTCAACCGCTCAGTTAACCCTTTCGGAGCACTCAGGCCCGCGATTATCCGAAATGCGCGTCGTCGATTCAAGGGTTGATCCTTCTCTCAACAGTTTTTGTTCCTGGTCGAGAGGGAGGTTGACGGCGGTCGTGGAGAACGCCGTGTGGCGGCTGCGAGGGACCGAATTAAATGGATTAATTTATCGCTTGATAAAGGAAAAACTCGCGGGTGAATGGAACGCGGCGGGCTTAATTAACCGCGACTATTTGCCGGCTTAATGACATCAAGACCGAGCTCGGGCGCCACGGTCGAAGAATGGTGGGAACGGAATTAAATCGGAGAGGTGAAACGAGCTTTGGACACGCGAGCTCCTCTATTGGAGGACCATTGGTGGACCAATTTTCGCGCCTGGAAATCAATAAAATAAAAAAAGAAGTTGGTTGCGTTTGGCTGTAGAGGCCGATCATTAAAATCACCCCAAATCGGTGTCCTTCGAATATTGTGCAAGGTATTTCTCTTGAATACAAAATTATCGCCACATTTCGTTCGATTTATTGATGTATTAATATAATTGAGGTAAATAATCTCATTTCAACATTAATACCTATCATCACAAATCTAATAGTTAACCAGAAATTTTGGTCAGTTTCGAGTTACGTTCTTGTTACGCCATACACTCTGTGCCAAAGGAAAGATGGAAAGAACGTTGACCAGTGAACCGAAGCGAAACGAACGATCCCACTCCTAATAGGTAACGAGATATTTTGCTTGCCTCGGATTCCGCTCGGAAAAAGATTTTCCCAGCGAGCGACTCGACGAATGTTATTCACCTCGCGCGCAATTTATCCGCCGTTAAACGAATCGACGCTTTTGTCGCACCCGATCGGAAGGCTAAATGTGAGTTATTGAATCGAGCGGCCGGAAATTTGGCATGAAAAGCGACCATTCGCGTTAAAATATTACGCGTGCCGCAGTTTCGATGACGCTTGGTATCATCGCGCCCCCGGTGCAATCAATAATGTCAAATGAATCCGATAATCCAGAACTGTTCAAGTTCTGCCGCGAACCGCTTTACTCGTTGTACGACTTATTTATGTTATATCTGTACGAGATACTCGAAATATGGTCGCAACAGATTGTATATCGTTGAGAGAAACGAGGATCAGCCTTGCACACAATATTTTTTCTGTTGATGGTAGAAGGATCGAAGGGTGGAAACACTCTTTCGAAGAGATTGAAGATATACTTTCACTGTGAGTAACGTAGGGTGAGCTATCGATAGAGTAGTACGCTCTGTAGGTAAGGAAGGTCGCTTTGTTGGCAATGCAGGACCTGTCGATAAATCCTGCGACCACCTAGGGTCATACTACTACAAAAAACAGAATAATCAGGTACATTTTAGCTCTCCAAATTAACTCAAACTTTCTGAATATACCCTCCCCGATACAAAATACCAAAAAATCCTCCAATCAACTGTCACGATTCCTAACTACGTGCGGACGATAGTTTGCGGAGCTTGCGTTGTTATTGATTTACCTGGAACACAAACAGAAACACGATCAGCACCGCGGCGGAGTAGAGTGTACCGTTTAGCGCGGTCTTCACGACGACGAGACAGCCCCGAGCGTTCAGGGTCTCGTAAGTGGAGTTCTGCTCGGGATTTGGCAGCTGAAGGGGATCGTGATAGCAGGGACCCTTTGCGTCCATTCGACAGCAACTCCAAGGCACCACCGGCGGCGTCACGCGGCCGTCCAGCTCCGCGTACCTGAAACAGGATTCCAAACGTGTCGGTTCGCGTTCTCACGTTTCGCCCAGCCCTCGTTCCTCGGCGTATTCGCGGGGAATACAACCCAGACACTTCTATAGAGACGTTTAGGGGAACGGGATGTTGGTTCCTAGATGGTTATCCGCGGAAGGGTCACTTAGGAAAAATGAGCTTGCAGCTTTCCTGGGGATTAAGTAATACGCTCGGTCTCGTTTCTCTCGACCTGGGTACTAATATCAGTTAACGGGGAGGATTTCTCGTGGTGAACGTTGCGATGGGAATTATATGGAATTTGATACGAAAGATATTAATTTGACGAGGGGAGTCTCTCGAGGGAATCAGTTTCAATGTGGAGTCTCTGACTATTTGAAGTGTTGTCTGAAGTGGGCTCTACTGAATTCATTTTTTAGAGAAGGTCAGGCTTTGGAGTTAGATCTCAGGGATTTTAGGGAGAGGAAGTTACGGGGAGTTCTTGACTATTTTCATGTTTATTTAGGTTTA
Organism: Hylaeus volcanicus; assembly: GCF_026283585.1. Taxonomy (NCBI): domain Eukaryota; kingdom Metazoa; phylum Arthropoda; class Insecta; order Hymenoptera; family Colletidae; genus Hylaeus; species Hylaeus volcanicus. Next base: position 27,555,045 of record NC_071979.1, read on the forward strand.
TATTTCATGATTACGTATTGTTTATATTCAGGTGATGACTTTTTGGTAACCCTCTTGTTTACTAATAAAACGAAAGAAACTTTTTGAACAACTTAGTTAGTCGCAATTAACACGCATGCGTCGTCTTGTGGACAAACTGAAATTGTTTGTGTATTTTTTAAAATTAAAGAAACTCGAGGTTACCGATAATTCGTGGAAAGTTGGCGAGACAACTTAATCTTGCCGATTCATTCGTATGTATAGGTTGTCAGAGGTACGATGTCGTGGCAATCCTCGTCCAGCATAATTCTCCTCGCAGATATAAAAAGTTTCGTCAAGTAGAACCATACGAGACGAGACACGCCAGTCCAATCGGCCCCATCGTCGCGCCGCAAAAAGTTGTAGCGTAAAAGCTACCCACTCCGAAACAGTCATTCTGTTTTCTCCAGCCATAAAACAGAATATAACGCACGGGGGCTGAAAACGTTTCATCGAAACTATCCCGGTCGGCCATCTCGGATACTCCGTGCTTCGACGAAAATTAAACTCGTCGACCAAGTTTCAATTTTTCCAGGTCTCTGGAAATCTTTGCTCTGCCAGGAAAAATCGTCGAGGTTACGACGATGCTTGTATATTCTGCATTCAAAGGGGTGCTTCCTGGGCGAAAAGATAGATTCTTTCGTTGTTGTGGTAGTTCAAGCCTTGAAAATATTGATCAGTTATCGTTTCTTCTGAATGATTATTTAGAAAATTTCAAAATTCAAGATCCATTTCAGAGATGGTCCATCCTTTCATCCCGTATTTCTCACACACACAACAAAGCCTCCCCTTCTCCAATTTTTTGTTGTCCCTCTACACGTCATCAGTGACCAGGAATAATCCCCGATGGTTTCGGCGGCGTAAACTCGAGCAAAGTTCCCCGAACGCAAAGGGCGCCTTTCGGTTCTTGTTCCCGAACTTCGCCGCCCCTACGGGAACCGCCACGGCCGACCAATCGGCATTCCGCAAGTTGTTGAACTTGCTAATTCGAACTTGTCCGCGAACATGTCCGCGAAGTCACGGAATGAGCTTGCGGCCCGTGTCGCGTGTCCCTCTGGCTGCCGGCGCTTTCTCAGCCGTGGCTTTCGAGCCTGGTTTGGAAGTTTTCGAATGAAAGGGGACACCCGCTGGCCAGCAGGAGTTCCCCGTGTTCGATACGGTGGTCGCGCTCCGGGTAATTAAACGCTCGGGCATCGATCTACGGCTGGATCGATCTGCGGTATGCGGTACGAATTATTGCAGAAATTATTAACCCTGGAGACGGCCAACGAGGGGTGGAGACGGGGAGGAGGCAACGTGGTTGGCTCATATGGTTCAATTTTATGACTAATACAGGCTGGGCTACGAAATTCAGCGTATACCAGAAACTAATAGGAAGGTTCGTGGGTGTCTTTATTTGTGCTCGGAGTGACGTTGTGGTTTCGAACATTCTGCGCTTTGTTTTTGAACGAATTAGTGGTCTGTTGTCATTTTTTCGAGCATGTCGAGGGAGACTGTTTTGGACTATGTCTGAAGGAACGAAGAAATCCATGGTAGACTTTTTGTTATGTTTTTGTTGATATTGGTTGGTGTCCTTGCATTTACAGCCAGTCCTAAGTATTATATTCTCCGTGTAAAGTTTATTCGTGTACCTATGTATAACGAAACATTTATTTGGAATGATCGAATTTATTATTCGATCTAGACTTTCTTCGATAGAGGCGAGTACAAATAATTGTGAGACTGCCTGTATTTGAAATGACGCATTGTATATCGAGTGAATTGTGTTTCATAAATCGATATATTTTTCTCATTAGCAACGGGCTTCCTTGTTAATGCAGGCATTGAAATTTGTTTTCGAATGGGATTTCACAGTGTGCGTTGCCATTTCAATGACAAATGTCGTATATAATATAATTAGGGTTGATTTTATGTGGTTGACCGCGGCGGTCGACGTTCGTGAATAGTTGTGACGTGGAGGAGGCCGGGATCGATCCACTTCGAGGTATAATTCTGCAATTAACATAACGAGAAATCGATAACCCAGTGTTCTACCTGCGATTATCAGCCGCGACACAAAGGCTACTGTTCAGAACGCGCTATTAACCCTTTATTATTGAACGTATTACCGCTGGAACATAATGCACGCATATATCAGCCTAGGGAAACCTAACTATTAGTCAATTAACGCGTAAGTACACCTGGCCAGCGCGACCTAATCGGAACAAAATAAATTACTTCGAAAGCTTGCTGCTCAATATCGTCCCCTTTTCAACCAAAAATTTCTGAATGGATGAGCCAAATAATATTTGACATTAATATTTGTCACTCTCGAAAACTGCATAATTTAAATATTTAAATTTTAAATTAAACATCTCCTTTGGTTCGTTAAATAATACCACGATGAAAAGCCAGATGTTAACGTTGCTCTTCCCTTTGAAATAGTTAATCCTTTCATTCACACCACCCCGATATTTTTCATTCCATAAAGCACCTGTCAGGAAGTTGTGGAGCCATCAGTTATCCCGTATCGATACGCATCGTACACGGCAATTTTAGTTGTATAAATCGTAGCTGTAACAACGCTAACTTATACTACGATAAAACTGATTTATTTTCGGCGACGTTGACGGCGCCAAAACGGGTGTTATCTAATATTCTATCTTAATCGAAAATCACCATCATCATTCATTACTACGCCATCATATCTCTCGCTTCGCTCCTTCTATTTCGTGTTGTACGCGTAGAAAAGGGTTCGCCCGGAAAATAAACAAATAAATATTTTACCGGGTCTCGATAACGGTTTTTCAATGCAACGATAAAATGGTCGTTTAACCTATCTCTATTGTATTTAACAAAGAACGTTCTTCATCGAGTCTGTTCAATAGAATTACCGAAATTAACCTTTGGTATCCAGAATATAATTTATGAAATGTTACAAGTAATAATGCTATGTATATGGAAATTCGGTTGGTATTTAATTTTAAATCGTTGAAGTAAATTTAATTCAATCGCTTGCGAAGCACGAGGACATTGGTTTAGGTGTGAACATCGAAGGGTGAATCTAAATATTTTAAAAATTCCCGACAAGAAAATTTTTGTTAAAAAAACCTCCGCGATCCTCTGTACAATGGCTATTTGCAGGGGAAATCTTTCAAACAAAACGAGCAAAAGGTATCGAAAAAGCATCGCCAGCAACATTTCACTGTCTCCTCTGGCGAATACGAGCCAAGTGGAAAACACTTCCAGGTGGGCGTTCCACGGGGTGGCTCAGGTAAAAGCACGCGTAGAGTGGCCCCTGAGTGTAGGGGCCAGGGATGGGCGAAACTTTTATCTAGATGAAAATGTCAAATAACGAATAACAGAGAAACGGAGTGGAAATAAAAACAAAAATTAAAATCCGTGTTGTAGAATGAAATCGATGAAAACGAACTTGTTGGATCGAATAAACTTTAGGTTTGTTTTTACTCGCTGTTCGCTATTCGAATTAAATTTTACACATTGGCAACGACCCCTTGCATATTAACAATTAAATAACGTTCATTAATACTACGCTAATAAACTCCGCTTGTGTATTTTTCGGAGCTACTGATACGAGGTGCAGAAATGCAGAATTAATTTCTATTATTTCAAGTGTAGAAATTAATTCTGTATTTCTACACAAAATAATTATACTACGAAGCTGCAATTAAATTACTTTTATCCCTCGCATAAATTTATAACTACTCGCAACTTGAAATTCCATTAATTTATTTCGTTAATTCAGTTTTCCGTGCCACAAATAAAACTCGTACAGAGCCGTGCTCGCATATTATGTCGCCGTGGCGGCGCCAGTAGAGTGTAAAGGGTTAAAATGTTATAACTCGCCCGCGCCCGGGCCCGTGGCGCGTTAAAATTTCGTTTCTGCTTCGTTCGCGTGGTCGCGCGACGGGGATACACATAGTTGTAATTAAAATCCTGGCATACTTTCTGCGTTTCCATTAAAGTTCCGCGAAAATTCGTTCCCGGACTGACGGCGGACAGGATTGCGCGAGGTATTGCGTGCAATTATTATTGCGCGTTGGCTGGAAACTGAAAAGTGGCTGGAAAGTTCGTGATCATGATTCATCGATCCGTGCAACGAGCCGAGAGTCTTTAATACGGCCAAAAGTAATGTGCATTTCTACCTATACGGATATTAATATTTGGAGATTAACGTGTGTTGGCTTTCGGGTCTAATTCATTTTTAATTTCATATTTTTCGTTCGACTTGTAGTTAAAAAAATTTCTGTATAGCGATTGGAGCTTCGATTCAGAAAGAAATTAATTCTGTATTTTGTTTGCGGAGAGTTCTGATCACTTTACAGCTTTGAATTTAATTCTACATTTTTTTTATACCAACTCCCGACTACTTTACATATTTACATAATACGGTTAATGATGAATTATATTATTTATTATCCCTGGAGTATCCATACACGAATTCCAAAGATCCACCCTCCTTGCTTTTGAAAATACACCCAGGTAAATTTACTACCAACTTCGACTTTTTTTTGTATCCCATAGTGGAGCAGTAAAGAAGCATCAGTATTGATACCCGAGGAGGCGAAAGTGAAGGTTTACGGTGCGAGCATCGGGAAGTTCGCACGGTCTGCGCATTGTCATGGAAATCAGGTGGAAAGATAATGGGCCGATAAACGCGAGGGGTGTTGGAATTTTACGATCTCAACGTCGATCGGGACGGCGATATCGAGGCTCGATTGTTCCCGAATAATTAACTGATAATTACTTCAAGATATCCGGCGAATCCAGCACGAGGAGGTCTCGTTGCAGCCAGTACGTCTTGTGCCAATCGTCGAAGGAATCTATCCCGCAGCATCGCATGCGAATCTGCATGTCGTCTATCCTGCGCTTCCACGTCACGTCCGTGTAATACCTTTTCATGCCTGATACGTCAAACGAAGCCTGGTTCGATCATTACAGAAAATAGAAACCGATTCTTCTAAATAATTGAATTTTTCGTGAATTTTTCGCCACAGGAATTCAATTTTATTCAAAGATGACGAATTTTGTTTTATTTTAAAAGGGTCGATACCTTGATGATCGAGCCTATTTCCAACAATAACTACCAAGCAATCGTAACTAATATTCCGCAGATTTGTAGGTCACTTTATAATTCAACCCTGGAGCTATTAAAAAATTGTCCCCAATCGTCACGCCTGGAACCAGGTCTTAAGCTCATTCAATTCCGAATCAACGGGATACTTATTTCGCGGAAAGAGCGTGATCTCCAACGTGGCGTTTATTGAAGCCCCTCATGCACCAGGATTAGCTGGGTCAAGCTTAATTGCGCGTTGGTAATTCTCCATTAAGTCGGGAGTATCTCTTTCAGCGTTCGAAAATTCGCTTGAAAGTGGTGCGCTTTTGAAAGCGGCGCGCGCTGGCTCCGGGAGCGTTCCGCATCGAGCAAACGAAGAACCGTAAAATCCTACGTCACGGTTGCTTTTGCCGGAGTTATCAGACTGTCTGAAGTCTAAATTATGTTCCCCTTTTGGACGGCTACTTGTACGGCGTGAACTTCGACGAGTGTCTCTGGGAGCAAACGAGTTCTAGTTTCCGATGTGACCCGCGACTAATTATACGCTGAAGAGACGCGTGCACGTGTGCACGTCGGTCCGTGTGTGCCCTAGCGTGTACGTGTGTGTGGAGCATGGAAGGGTCCCGGGGCATCGAAGGAAGGCTTTAGGGTCAAAGTTCTTCAGAGCGTCGGAATTGTAAGTGCCGAGGAGTTCCGAGGAGAATAGAGAGCAGTGATTACAGAGTGCAGAGTCTCTTGAAGATTCACGCGGAGGGACAACTTTTCAAACGGGTGGGTCCCTTGTATCTTCGCTTGCACGTATTTTGAAGGAATTAAACAACGACCTTGGTTTTACAGATCGCGACGTTTACGGGATTTTCCGTTTCGAGGGGACGGGGGTAAGGCAAACTGAGAATTAATCAAATTAATCATTTAGTTTTTTCCTCGTTTACTTAATATTCATATTTAGGACGTACTATTCTCCTCTAATTCGCAGAGGGAGGAAAAATGAAACGGAGCGGCCTGTCGCGGGCATTTAATCGCCACGGGTCGATATTTAATTATTTCGACCGAACTTTTCAATCATTTCGATGGTGACTCGGACCAAAAATTTTAATTTTTGGCTCGCTCGTGGTATTTTTCAAGCTCTCGATGAATTCCTGATAGGATACACAAAATATCGGAAAGTCGTACGTTAATACGAGACATTCAGCGGTGTGTATCACCACGAGCCACGGTATTGGAAGTATCGAAATCGAAGAAAAATATCAAATGACAGTCCGATTCAATCTTTTCCTGCGCTATTGGAAACAGTTTTCTGGGATATTCAAAAAGTCCAGCGCGAAACGCGATGACGCACGCACGAGAGTCCACGGATGGTCTCTATGGCAGACAGATGGTGAAAACGGGGAAATAGTGTCCCGGCATAATATGCAAATCGGCGGTCGAAACGCCCTTGCCTTTCTTCTCCCATCCCACTCCTGTGGAAATTACTGATGGAAATCTCGTTTGGTGTCTACCTACTTAATGAATAGATACGGCACGACTGGATTCTCTGGCGAAATTCGAAACGTTTGCTCACGATAAACTCCGGACCGATGCTTTCGCGTCCTGTCCTCCGATACGCAAATGTACCCTGATGATCTCTCGATGATAACGTTAGTGGACATGATTCCGATCGATGGAGAGCACTGGCCAGTTTCAGAGGGGCAGTTTACGCTAGTTGGGTTAGGAGGATGAGTCACGGCCCGCTTGAGATATTCAGTTTTTACTGGGAGAGGATTTTATAAGGATCTAAAGAAATTAATTCTAAAAGTGATAACGAAAACAAATTTAGTTTCGGTTTCTGAGGCGCCATTAACTTCTCGAGGGGCGAATTTAAAATCTTTTTTTTTGTTACGATTTTTAGGATTTTCGGTTGTTTCAATCGGAAAGAGACCAAAACAAAAAGGTTCGTTTTCACTGAGAGATTTAATGGAAATATTCGCGTCACCTTCCCGGAGAGTGTCGCGAATTTGTAGCGCCAGGTGCTCCGCAGTCGAAACGGAAATGCTGGCCATGAAGCATCCCACGAGCACCACGAACAGGCCCAGCATCGTCCACGCGAACAATCTCAAATTCATCCAGGGCCTGGAACGATCAAAATCAAATATATTAAACAATGTATTTTGTTTACTCGAACAACTTTATCGAAAATCACACTCCGGACTCGATTACACGAAAGAGTTCAAAGAACTCGAAGAATTGTTTAATAAACGATGAAAATGATCCTCGGAAAGGGGGATGAAAATACGAACAAATGACGCGTGAGAGGAGTAGAGACAAGTGTGGAGAGAAAATAGGGTTCGGATTCCGGGTTCCTCGATCGACTGGCGCGGAGGGGTGGGAATTAACCCCACGGTGTGTTTTTCTTAATTTCAGCAGGGCGAATTGGAAACGGGCCGGTTGCCGAAGGCCAATCGATTTGTCAGAATTTTCAAGTAATTCCGCCCGCGTCGATACTTCCACGTACAAGGTTCATTTGTTTTAATTACCTTTCCTCGTTAACGTATCTTTGCGGTTTACCTCGCGGCCGGAGATTTTCGCGCCCTCTCGGTTACGGGGCTCTGATATCACGGGGCTGGAGGATATTGGAAGGGCGCTGAAAATAGTCTGGCTTGGGGGGTTTAAATTAGTCCCGTTCGGGTTAAAAATGGACTCACGAAGGCGTTTGTTCCGCTACGAATTGTGAGGTGAAAACGTGCCAATTATCGATGTTTACTATCGAAAATGGGGGTGGACACCCCTTTGCTGTATGCATTTTGTCATAATTCTTCAGAATTTTTAAATCGAGAGGTGAACGTCAAGAGTGAAAAATATGTTTGCTTTAAAATATCTACGAACGATTAATCATTAATCATTTGGATGAAAATCATAGCTATGTCTAACAATTTTTCTTGCGAAAGTTTCTTAAGGAGTTCGTATTTTAAAAACCAATATTTACATTTTTATTACGAGGAGTCACCCCCTCGTGCTACAATAATTTTGAACACTGTGTATATCAAGAGTAAAAAATGCCGCAGAATATAAACTCCTCTATATTTTCTCTTTCACGTTTGGCCTCTGCTTCGCGATTTTCTTGCTCGACGCTTTTGTACCTTTTTCCACCCCAGTTTCCCCATCGTTTTTCAACACTTTTCCCGCGCACACTCCCGCTTATTAAAATTCCTTTTCTCGATCCCTTTGTCTCGCTCGCAGACTTTCCTAATTTTCATAGACCATACCGCGTACACTCGGATCTAATTATTAAAGTCTATCTTCATTTACATTTTTCGGATTCTCCCGGAGCACCGTTCCCCCAACACCCGTTTCATTTTCATCTTCTTCTCCGGATTTTGCTTGGCTATCTAACCTCTCCAATCTATGTACTTTCTCAAAACCCCTTTGCGCGTTTCTTCCGAGGAAAACCCCTTTTCCCGATCTCTCCTCATCTTCTACCCAATTCCCTACACGATATTATCAATATTATCGATCACGTTTCCATTACTTTTCCACCGTCGCTTAATTACTCTTCGCCTACTGTATTTTTCTCGTCGCATAAAGCACAGTTAATCAATCTCCCAGCGTTTGCGCCACTCGACGACGTAATAAGGTATAATAAAGATCTCGTTACTATTATTATTTTCATCGCAAACAAGTAGCTATCGTCTCGGCGTTACCCTTCGGCGTAATGGAAGTAATTGTAGCACAGCTTCGCGCCCAGCAGATTGTGAACGAAAACGTAGAGACCGTACAACGTCAGAGTCTTGAACGCCAGCTGGAACAGGTTCCTCTCGTCGAGTCTTAATTTCCCCGCGATCGAGAACGAGGTAAACATCCCCAGGCAGAACAGGGTGAGCCCTATTAGACCGTTCACCGCTATGGCGATGATCAGGCAACGGTGGAGACATTTCCTTTCGGTCCACGTGAACCTTATGTCCCCTATCGCCATTTCTAACCGTCGTTCTCTTTTATTTTTGGTATCGTGACAGTTTCACCCTTTGCAAACTTCAGCTTTTTCTGTCAATTTCGTCTCTGTTTCTTTGTCCAATCGATCTTTAACTTCTTACATTACATTCATTTTTTTCTTACATTTTTTTCTGCAGCTGCTTAACAAATATTTAGTTCTGTTTTGTGTGCTCGTGAATATAATCATTTTGTATTGGAATGTAGAAAGAGAGAGAGAGAGAGAGAGAGTTGTGCTTTTAATATCTGTTCGCTTATATGGCATGAAAGGTAGTAGCGATGATTTATATATGGGTCGTTGTTCAAGTCCGACCATTTCGAAGTACTCGTGAACAATTGATTAGGTCAGTGTCGTGTAATTCGTTTAGAATTCTGTCCTGCGTCGGTCGGGGCGGTTTGTTCCTTGCTAAGGATCCGGAATTTCCTCATTCCCGCGACGGAAACTGTCCTCGCCGAGGTATTTCTACGGTATCCGGGGAGCCTTAGGTATACTGCGCCTCGGTGTCTACTGAGTGGCCTCGAGTTCGAGAGAACCACCGCATCGAATCATCGAAATTCAATCAACCCTCTCCGCCACGATTTAAACACGAATATTTTCCATTTTCTTAGCTTAAACCCCGCGTTTCTGATTCGACTCATAATTTCTTGCTTGAAATCTCTCCGTTCCATTAATTTTGATATAGCTTTTTAATATATATTATTTAATTATAGACTTCGAAGACTTTGAAGACAGTTCTTAGTACCCAAAAACTCCGAACTTTGGTAAATAAGTGACAGCTTGTTTGGACCAGCAAAATTATCCCTAATTTGCATACATACAACCTCATTGTTCCACGAGAACAATTTGACGCGCCCTAAAAGATTTCCCTCCCAAAAAATGAATCCAGGTCCTCCCGGAACTTTTAATCCCTGAAAATTGAGCGAGTCTCGCGCTTAATGAAAATCATGAAAATTATGAAAAAAAAAGAGTACACTTTCTGGCAGCGTTAAGCGAAGTCCATTTTAGGGGATTACTTGTGCGTCACCCGGTACGTGGGAACGCGACAGTAGTCGCAACGCATACAGGTACCCGTTGCGCAACAGTGGTGCACAAAGCTCGACCCACGGGCCATTGTGGCCCTTTCAAGTTCGCTCGTTTCGCGAAATAAATTAAATGGGTTAGGTTTCAATTAAAAATTGAAAAATCCATATGAAAAACGTGCATTACTTTATGCGTTATTAGTAAATATCATTCGAGGGGGAAAGATTGCCAAGTCACCTTTGAAATTTTATTGAAATGCGAACAAGCACGTGGAATATGTGCAAAGTCAACAGAGCGGCTTCTTGACACAGAAAATATTATTTTATTCCAAATTGAAACACGGAGAATGCTCGAACGTTGATTGAAAGTGAATATAATACTTGCTGGTAAATAGAGGAACACCGTTAGTGCATTGGGTTTCAATTGCGAGCGTGTATATTGTTATTTGATATGTTTCTGGTGAGATTTTAAAAATATAAACGGTCGTTTATAAAATTAAAGCACAGTTAAATGATAATACATAGATAGCGTATAAATGATGTACTGCATTGATCGCTTGATTTATCTGTTCGAAATAATTATTTTATTTCAGTAAACTCGGCAGGGGTTGTGAGCATGAAGGGGTTGCGCGCCACTGTTGGACAAGACAGGGTAGTACTAGCAAACGAGCGAGTATGGAGGTATTCGGTGTACTCAAGGCTGGAAATTGCAAAACGTGTATGGCCTCTCGCCTTCTCTTCTCTATCAAAACTGCCGTTCCGCGCTGCAAATTCCGGTACCCTGTCCACCGAATGAGAATTAATTCCGCTCCGTCGGCTAATAAAAACGTGGCCGCTCGTTTCATTTACCTTACGAATCCCTGTCAGAGGGATTTCTAAGATTAATCCTAATTTTACCTCGTTTATCCATACTGCTGGACTCAGAACTGGAGGAAGAATTTTGAATCATCTCTGGCATTGGAGCCTCCACGACGAAAGAAAATTGTGGTGGAAGAGCACTGTTATGAAAAGGATCACTGCGTAGAGGATTGTGAGAACGTTCCTTGAATAATTAGTTTAGAAGTCCTCGTTTAAAGTTAACGGTGAATCTATACAAGCGACACAGTGTTTTAGTGAAACAGTGAATTGAACCAGTGTTCCCGAATCGGACTTTAAACAAAGAAGCGCTTTTATGTCACTAGGGCCTTTTTCGGACGTAAAGAATCCCCGAAAAATTCGATCGAATATCCTCGTTCGATTGTTACTCACGGCCTCGTTGGTTTTCATCAGAGTGAAACGTGGCGGAAAACGCGGCCTCGTAACCGCGATATAAATCGAATGACGATGTATGGTCGCGACGCGCATCGTACCACCGGAATAATCGATTACTGCGGGGTCATTAATTAACTCGAAAAAGTGCAACGATTTCACGGTAGAGTAGCGGCGAAAGTGAGTCGCGGGTGGGAGGGGGTAGACGGTGCGAGAGTGCGAGCGATGTCGAAGACGTCTAGTGTCGGACGCGACACTGTCGGGTGCATCGATCAATTATATTTTTAATCGAATCATCGATAAATTAAACAATCGAACGCTGTTCGGTTGAATCAGCGATCGAAAAGTCAGTCAGGTTGAAATTCATAAAGTGATAGGGATCGATTGCGCGTGCCAATTAATTCTAGACGGACTGGCTTGCGCGAGTTCGATGAGCGAAAATGTTCGCGATGAAACGACGGAGCTGATGGATTTTTCCTGATTACTGTTCGACGTAATCGGTTTAAGCAGTGATTTATACGAATTTAGTGAATTTAAAAACGTTTTCGAGGCAATTTGTACATTCTGACGAGCTTGACAGATTGATTAGACAAATAATCTATGGAATATATATATATATAGATTTGTAGATGTATGGACAAACTTATACACTCGCGAGAAATTCACATTATCCTCATTAACGAGTAATCCACAATTATTCAAGTCAAACATTCCGCAAAGTGTCGTTGAGTTCACGCTTCACCCGGTACATATCGAGTGGCAGTTTCAGGCAGGGCTGGTCGATTCGATCGCTCTTTCTTTGTCCCTTTTTTTACATTTTTCTTTTCAATTTCCCCTGTACAACGGCCTCCGCGTGCTGGTTAACAACGGCCAATGAAAACGTTTCATTACGCTTGTACGTCGGTGGGCTCGTGTTCCGTCGACCAGCCCGGGGAGGGGTGTACGGTTTATCGCGTTTGTTTACCCCACCCCGGTCGCTGATTTCCGGAAATCCGCGGAAAATCATCGAGCGTCGGTTGAACGCGGCGGCGCTACGCTGTCGCTGAAAGGACCGAGCGATTAGCGACCACAGAGGGTTCTGGTTAAACGAGCATCGCGACTGCCAAGAGGCGATTTCGAGTGGTTCTCGTCGAATTTCTGCGATCTTTGTTTCGCGATCTACTTTTGCGACAGCAATTGTATCGTGAATAGTGTTTCGTAAAGCTTCGTGTGTTCATGCTAAGCTTCTCGATTTATTTGTACGGTCTGTATTTAAAAAGAGGAATCGATCTGTCGTTGGATTAGTATTTGATTCAATGAAAGTTTAATCGTTTGGTTAATTTCATTGATTAAATGTCAAAGCATTTTCTATGGTCGCTATGCGACTGAAAATTGACTTAAAATATATTTCAAAATAGTAAATCGAGTACATAATTTAACAACTCCACCTAAATTTTGATCGAACGTTCCCAAGATTCGAAGCACCACCATTCTTCAATTTTAACCATCCCTTTGGCTTCTCTCGGGGCTTGAATCACAGGGCCAGAGCGCGAAGACGTCAGAGAAGCTTCCCAGAGATCAAATATTTTTTTGAAATTCCTCTCGACCGAATGGGTGGGCGTGACTGGGAGCCTTACGCCTGATCGCGTTCTAGGATCCGCGCCACCATTCTCGCGCGAGGATAATTCGCGAGCTTCTTTTCTCCCGGAAGCCTCGAGCCGTGGCAGGTGCAACGTAAGACGTCTTCCTCTTTACGACACCGGGAGGCCCGCATCTTATCCGCCCGTACCTATTAGTCTGCGAGATTTCATAGAATGCACGCGGACTCCCGCGATTCCCACGGCTCCGCCTCGAAGAATGGCTGGATTCGTTCTTGGAGGCTGAGTCCTCCACGTGATTGTGAAATAATGTTCCAGAAATGTTTCCCATCCTAGAGGATCCCTTTAAAACGATCCCATTCGAGGCAATTCAAAATCTAAGTCAACGGTAAATGATTCGTTATCGCGATTGCTTCGTCCGTCGCACGAAACGAAGTTACATCGTGTGCGATCCCGTACGAGTTTGTCAGGAAAAATAACGAGCCGTTCGATGCGCTGGATCGAAGCGCAATTAAATTAAAACCAATGCTAACGAGGATAGATCGGGATGCGTTTTGGCCGGCGTGCAGCGTAGCGGGCAGGTGTTAATTGAGGCATGGATCCGCTGGTCAACCCAAGAGCCAATCGATTGGCACGATTTAGGCGAACCGTTTGTTCGGTTTGTTTGTTCGAGTTTACCGCACGCGTCCTATCGACCCGTTCGCGCACCGTTCCGCGTGGTCTCCTGCGAGGAAACCGAAGATTCTTTGGAAACTTGTACAGGAACTTCTCGCGCACTCGTGTCCCATCGCGTGAACTATGCAACATATATTCATGAAACGCGACCGCGCTTAGCGCGATACTTAGAAATGTTGGTGTTTTTAGCGCTAGAACATTCGGGGCGTGGGAGTTTCCAGGAGCTTCTCGCGAAGCTAAAATTTTGTTCTTACGCGATTGGAAATTATATAATCTAACATTCGCGATGGTATGTATTTTTATCAAAATCCTTCGATTTAATTGAAAAAAATGTCTAAGAGTAGTGATTTGTTGAAGTAGAAATAGAAATAGTCAGTAGGTAGGTTTAATGTTAAGAGCCCGCGAGCTCTCAGCGAATAAATACCGTATTCGCGTCTTAAGACCTAGGCTGCTACTCCAGGACGATCAAGAACGCCACGAGAGGGAACGAAAGTAGGCGGATAATTTAGGAGAACAGCGCTCGCCTTTTCCCGGGCGGAAGTCCTTTTTCCATCGGGCCGCGAATAAATAAACGAAAGGAAAACGGTTTCATGGGCATAATAAGCTTACGACGAAACTTCGTGGGCGCGGTGGAAATTTCGAGAGGCTGTTCTGATCGCACAGGCTCTCTAGGTCGAGATGGAGGATCGGGCGGGGGTGTGCGAGGGGCAATTCGAGGAGCGTATTCGAGTATGCATCCAGGGATGCTCACGTAAGCAATAAGCATCCAGACAGCGTCGAAATTTGTTGCGGCCTTAATGCGATTATGTTCGTCAGCGTTCTCACGTTCCCCGCGCATAATATGAGTCGAATTCGACGAGGGACCTCGCCGTCTCCGTTGGCTCCCGATGCACCGCGGCGCATTCACCGAACTTGCTATAGCATTACCTTGGCCCGGGGTAGATGGGGAGCAGGGGATCTGCAATTCGATAGTCAAACAGTTCAGTCTTTCCACCCAGTTTCCTTCCACCCCCCTCTTCCATCGTCTCCCGTCGAAAATACACCCTACCAAGGGATTCCCTTTCCCTCTTCGACCACCGTTCTCCGTCTTTGCTTCATTACTCCCTTTCAGACCCCCTATTTCTCATTTCCCTTTCTGTTTCATTGCTTCCGCTCGGTTTCTATCTTTCCCATTTATCGTTCTGCTTCTCTCCCGTTTCCCCGCATCGGCATCTTTTACTGGCTGGTTCTGTTCGTCTCTTGTATCAGGGATTCCCAGAAATAATGCCATTTTTTATACTCTGTACATAATACCGAATTAGTTTTCGTTAGAATCAGAGTTGAAAGATAGAGCGACGAAGTTTGAAAAGAAAAGTGTCGATGCATGTCTATCCTAAAGCTGGTAGTTTTCGAGAAACGATAACTCCTCGATATAAGTGTCCTAGGTTGGCACTCCTACGTTGTTGTAACGAGGGAGGGTAATGATTTCTGTCTAAAAGTTTCGACAATATTCTCGTCGAAACGTTCGTTGTCGATTCGATGTAGATTCGTGTTGTTGTCGCAGAATCTCCGCCACGGTCTCGCTCATGAATACCGGATATCATTGATATTTTAACTACTGTATGCAGTGCTCGTTTTACTCCCGACACGCGTGTCCCTCTTTCATAATACATTCCATTCCGCGAACGGCAAACACTGTTGTTTACCAGGCTGATCTCGCTTCGAGTGCCAGATGAAATTACCAGTCAAGATAATATAAAACACATTTTTTTTTTTAGTAAATATTTTCTATAATTGTTCGTAGTCGAAGAAGTTGTCTGAGATGGCAGGCTGCAGCGACTCATTGTATAATGACCAACTGCTGGTGTTAATTATTCATTCTACTGCGTTCATGCAGATAGAACAGGTCGATGGCCAGACAAAGATCTTGCTATAATTCGAAACTGCTCGAGAACAATGGGAACCCTCTGCTGTCAACCACGAAAGATACCATCGCGAGCCATTAATAGGAAACCCAGCAACTGGAAGACCTCATCTCTAGCACATTGTCAAATGTTAACCTCTTCACTCCGGAACAACAAAAGGGTACTCAAGACTTCGTCCATATTAGACACAGAAATTAATCTGCGTTAAAAACTGAGTCGAAAACGTGCGATGAGGTTCTCTGGTACAGTCATCTATTTGCGAGAAAATCAATGTTGAACACCGTTTGGGGCACGCGATGAAAATTCAATTTACCCAATTGAACTGCTCACATTCGTCGTATTCCTGCACGATACCTAGAAGTAATAAGTTGCAACCACAATGTCCCCGTAATTCACCATGTATATTCCTGGTTCTAAACACGATCGAGAAGGTGGGCGAGATAAAGTTGCCCCAACCTATCTTCAAGATCGATTTTCTCGAAAACGGAGCATCCCAGCGAAAAATGTTGCTCCACGTTTTCGATTTATTTTTCTGTAGAGAGTCCCTCTATCGCCCTACTTACACGGTGAGCCGATAACTTCATCCAAAATTCTTTTCTCTTTTTGCTGGAAAAATCGTTTTATATAAAATATGTCGTATTCGACGTGGCTCATCGAACAGAAGTATTCGGTCGTCCGATTTTCGTCGAAAGCGAACGTCGTCGCAGCAACCCCCGCTCCGACCCCCATCTCCACGGCCCCCCTTTTCTCGTGCGAGCGTACACGAACGTAACGTCGCGTACTACGAACCGTGAAATGGACGAACACCAGCCGATACTCGTTCCGCGCGAAACGCTACATTTCGCCCAGCGGCTGGAACGCGTTTTACATCTTTTTTCTTCGTCTTCTATTTTTTTCCCCGCCCGTTTCTTTTCTCTTTTATTTTTCTTTCTGTTTCGTTTTATGCAAACAAACGACACGGCTTCTCTCATCTGGCTCCTGGAAATCCTTCGCGTTCGAATCGACGACAGACGAACCCTTGTCCCCTTCAGCCAGACGTCTCTCCCGCCCCCTCACGCCCTCCGCCGCGTTCCTCGCGTCTACATTGTCCTCTCGAAACCCATTATTCCGCGGAGAGGAACCGAGAAATTATTTTTCCGCCCGCGAGTCGACTGGTTTCCGCTCGATCTCATCGTCGGATGGATCCTGCGTCGCAACCTGACGGACGGGGGACGGGAAGAATCGCGATCCTGTATTTTTTATTTCAGGAGGGAGAGGGGGGGGGGGTTGGGGGGAATATTACAATATTTTGCAATTTTAGAATTTTATTCCGATATTTTCAGCGGTAATATTTCAACGCTACGAGCTGGTAGAAGATAAATTAGAAATAATATCAAAAAAATAACGTTCCACCATTCTCGAGAGAATTTCTGTAAAATATGTTTCTATAGCCCTTTAAAAGCATCAAAGGGCATATTTACCGACCGAAGTACCTTATTCAGTCTGTTCGTTTCTGTATTTTGTGTACCGCGAAGAGTGTCTGAAAGAGCAGTATCATCTTCAATTTAAAATCAACCCTATCAGAGTAATTCGTAACTTTTCGCTTCACCGGAGCAAGAGCGCTGCTAAAAACACGTTAAAAAAGTTCCCCTGTTTCGCAGCGATCCGTCGACGACCCCGAGGAGCGCTCCTGCGTTTCGCGAACGACGTTGAAACGAAACGAAATTCAGTTTACCCCCCCGCTTAAGCCCTTCTCGCGCAGCTTTGTGAGCCGTAAAAACTGAAACGGCCGTGTTTTTTTCCTTCTCGTTTCTTCTTTTTCTTCTTTTTTTTTTTCGTTCCCAAGCGTTTCGACTGATTTATCAGGGCGTTTACTGTATCGTATCAAAGATTTCCGATAACTCGTCGGCCGTTTAAACTCAACGGCCCCCGCCACTTGTTCTTGCGCCGACTACTGAATCAGTTATTCGAAATTCCCTCGCTAAATCACGAGCCGCGTGTATCGGGGCCATGAGAACGTCACTACCAGCAGATCGTACTTGAAATTTTTATTTCCATCGTTTCGACTACTTACCGCGTTCCCTGAAAACATACCGCGCCAGTGGTTCTCAAATCAACCCTTAAAAAACAGAACGAAATTTTGTATTATTTTCAGTGAAATTTATAGGTTCACGAGGTTCTTAAAATGGTTCGTTTTTTGAGGAGTTCGATCGTTGTTCGACGATGCATCAACACGCAAATGGAAGTGGATTGCAATTAATCGTATAAAGCGGGACGTATGGGAGATATCCAGCCTCATCAAATATTTAATTACGAAATTATCCCAAAATTGTTGCCCAATTTGTTTTCCGTAATAATTTTGCTCTCGGAAGTGCTTCATCACGGCCAGCCGTCGCCACCGATGAATTCGTTCCGGTATTCCCATGTTAATTTCAATAATTGGCTTTTTTACGGGGGCCTTCGTCCCTTTTAATTGCGCAAACATTAGTTACCAGACTTTTGATATACGATATTCACCGATTACCGCTGATAACGGGGACGATCAAAAAAATAAACGAATAAGTCCCGAATCGAAATTAATCAAAGCTTCGAGATCAAACTTAGAATGAAATATTCTTCCCTCTCAAACAGAAATATCGTCCAACTCCACGAGTGTCTCGCATAAAAGCGCGGAACTCTCCCCTTTAAACCTGTTTTTGTTTCGCATCGATACGAGCACCCGTTGTTGAGATATCGTGGAAAATGTAGCTTAATGTTCGACCGTTCTGTTGTCTCCGTCTTCGCTGACGCGTCCTCCAGCGCTGCACCTGTGTGCACTGGTCAGTAAAGTTCGCAGAGTCAGCGTTTCCTCTTTTTTTTTCCCCACTTCCGTTACTCCCGACGTGCGTATTTCCCAGAAAAGAACTGGGTCACAGGAACTTCGGCCGCCATTCAACTTCCCGCGCGTTTTAAACGTCAGGTTCGAAGGCTCGCATCTCGCGAACCGATTTAGATATCGGATTGAAACAAAATGGGTCGTCCAGTGGAGAGGAGCAGGGATAGATTTAAGAAACGTGTTAAAGTGAAAATGTGTTTTACGGAGTTGAAAGATGGGGACGGAAGACATGCAAACCCCTCGGGGAATAAACCATGTACAACACCGAAGCTTTTCGAGCGACAGTGTACATCGGTTGCGGTGTTTGATACGAATCGTGGTCAGCGATGAATCAGGATAAGTGTAGTCCTCCGGTGTGGCTAATAATAATCATCGGTCGAACGATAAATTTCTGTGCGTCGAGCTGACTGGGCAAATATGTATCGTTTCGCCAGCAATTTTCGCGGACCAATCGAACAAACGAAATTTCGCGATCGCGCTTCGAATGCTAAACAATTTTCACAGCCGTTCCGCGTCTCGGTCGTTGAACGTCGCGCGCGACGGTTTTAATGATAATTGGGCCGCGTGGCGCTCGTCGATTAGCGAAACGCAATTACTGCCGCGCCGGACGACTGTGATTTTGACGTTCATTGAGTCTGAAAGTTATATTTTGTACGCCAAAGCTCCGGCGCACTTCAAATTCTGACCCGATTATACGCGGAAGGTTCAGTCGAATCACCTCGACGATTTCAATCATTTGAAACGGGCGTTTATCATGGAAGGATTACTCGCAGGTTAAAACTAGCATGCAAATATTCAAATGAAACGTCGAATGCTCGACCATGCATGACCGTGCTTGACCACCTCATCATCCTCCAGAACAATTTTTGGGTACACCGAGCTTAGCATCAACGCAACAGCTTAGCTTTTACAAACTTCGAGTTGCCAAAGGCCACAAATCCCGAAGAGAATTGCTCGAAGCAATTTGTTTATGCGACAAAGTTTACAGAAACCCAGCCTGTCTCGGTGTACCTTTCTAGAGACGATCGACGATACTCGATTCTCTCT